>NC_089843.1:48391182-48608682 GCF_035609145.1 Eleutherodactylus coqui
GCTTAGTCATCTTCGGGCCTCCTTTGTGGCCAAAGTGGCTGTGTAGCCCTAGCTGACCTTACAAGTCTTGGAGGAAGATAAACTGTCCTATGAATACAAAATAAAGTATTACGGCCCGTTTACAGGCAACAATCGTCGCGAAAAAGTCAGCGATAATCGTTACGTGTAAAGGCGAATCCATCATACACTATTTGCTCACTTGTCGTTGGTTGCAGAGTCTGTCTGCATAACAATAGTCACTAGTTTGTTCGCTTGCTGTTAGGGTTAAAACAGCAGTTGTTCCGTCCTCACCCAACTGGAGGGGAGGGGTGACTGTTTGCCTAGCTAAACAAAATGACTCATTCAAAAGCCAATCCCCATACGGCTGCAGCAGACAATGGCTCCCCCCCCCCCCCGCACTAATTAAAAACCGCCCACCTAGAGATTCTTCAGATATACAGGCACCAACCTGAGCGAACAATCCTCTACTATTCTTTACATATAAAAGCTACCCAACCACCCAGCTAACCGGGGAGATGAGGAGGATTTCAAGAGATTATCTTTATGTGTAAACAGTCATCACTTGAAAGCAAAAAAAAGTCATTGAGTCGCTCAAATGACAATCGTTGCATGTAAATGGGCCTTTATTCGCCAGGCACACGACACTCACCTAACACTGAGAGGAGATTCAACAGATAGACCCAGCAGGGCGCAGGCATCCCGAGTGAAGATGTCACAGATGTCTGCCCACTGGTTTGCATCCAGCAGATGAACGTAGGGAGAGTTCTCGATTCCCTGCCGCAGGTACACAAGGCTTCCCATGAGCACCTGGATATCTAGGAGATGGAAGAGAAGGATTAATACACAAACTTCCCCAGTGACCATTCCCCAATAATGAGCCGGGGATCACTCACCTTTCTGATGATTTAAAGCAAAAGGCTGGAAGTTTTTGGCATATTGCAGCGCCTCCCTCTGGTTGGTTGCTCCTCCCATCAGTAAACTAATGAAGTATAATCTGTGAAGCTTGAACTCCAGTGAGCTGTTCTGAGCCATCAACATTTCCCTGTTTGATACTGCCCATCTATGGGGAAAGAGAAGAAAGAAAAAAAATTTAAATCCTCCCTGACCATCTGCAGTATTTTCAAGATCTCTGCTTACTGGAAGTGAAGGGGAACCTTTTTTCGTTTACACCCAACTACAGCCAAGTTTGACAGTCCTGTGGAGACCAATGGAGTGGCAGTGCACATGGACGATCATGTCTACATCCGTGCGGGTTGGCTTAGAAAGTTGTGTCCTTGTGATCGTTGGGGATCCACAGTTGGGACCCCTAATGATCAGATACTAACAATTTCCACGATTTGGTATACCTGGCTGCAATAAAGCGCTGCAGATCCGATCTAGCGGTGAAAGCCCATCTACCGCGTCTTCTGAAACATGCAGTGTACACACATTGCTTTACTTTGTATGTGAAGAGGAAAACGTGAGCAGAGGCCCAAATGGCATAAGCACTGCAGTCAGGAGCCGGCGGTTTAGAGGAGGGAGCGAGGATAGTATGCGGACTCAGTGACTCGAGTAGCTGCAGGCATCACCCAGATGACGCTAGACCGGACATTTACATACGGGGTGCTTAAGAATAAAATAAGAATTTGGGATGACTAAGGCCCAATGTCCATGGGGAAAATTGATTTCTTAAATCCGCAGAGGTCTCCCACCTGCGTGATCCACGCCCATAGGGAATCATTGGACACCTGCAGGTAATTAAATACCTGTGGATGTCATTTCCCCCGGCGTGCTGGTCGCACACGCGGGAAAACAACCACAGCATGCTCCATTTTTGTGTGGTTCTCCCGCGGCTTCCATTAAAGCCAGTGGAAGTTGTCCGGATCCACTGCACAGACACAGCTGTCCCTGCATCCGTGTCGCGGACCGTGGGAAAGCAGAAGTTTAAAAAAAGAAAAAAAAAAAAACTGCACAGAGCATGCGTGTGGCACGCTGCCGGTGTCCTGAGTGCATCCACCGGCCAGAAGAAAAAAGATTCGGCTGCAACGGAGGAGAGCCCCGCAGCATCTGGACAGGCGAGCACACTGTATTTTTCGGCCTTATGTCTGCGGGCCGGGTGGAACCTGCTGCAGGATTCTGCACGGGAAAACCATGCGGGCCCATGGACAAGAGGCCTAAGGCAGCTTCACATTGGTGTATGCGCAAATGTGCATGCTTCGGCGTAACATGTTTGCGTTATGAACGAAGTTGATTTGCGGGCGCCTGCTGTTGACTGTACTTTGTTTGCGCACGCAGGGCATGTTCATATGTTTATGAAAAACACCCACGCCCCAAGGGCGTGTAAACGAGGGGAAGGACAATTATTTTTGGGACTCTGTTTAGTGTTCTTTTAAATACATTGTGATGGAAGGGGTTCTCGGATTTTTAGAGTTACACTGTTGTCCTTGCAACGTGAAACCAGGACAAAAAGAATTACATATATTGGTTTATTTAGATGCATAAATAGAGAAAAACCAATTTCACGGAGGCAGAATAAATCTACGTTTACTAATTATAGAAAAAGATATAGAGAAATAAAGAAAAAGATGACAACAGTGTCATTTATAGACATATTCCGGGAAACAGGAGGCAGCGCTCCCATTGATTTCAATGGGGGTGAAGATGACGATTACACTTTCTTGCAAGACCACCTATATTGACATCCAGCCGACTGCACTTAGAGTGAGCCAAACGATCAGCCGATCTGTGGGGATCCCAAACAGTGGGCCCCTATAGATCAACTATTGATGACCTGAGGATAGGTCATCAGTAGTTAATGTCCCGGAATACCCTTTTAATACTCACTCTAAAGCCGGTCGGAGAACTCGAACCTTCAGTGCCTCCAATATCCTATTCAGCTCAACGAATGGTTCTTTTTGGCTCGGGTCTATGGAGAGTCCAGCTTCCTGCAGAACAGAGGAAGGACAGAACAGACCGTGAGCAGCTCGTACAATCCAGCAAGAACGATAGGTAAAGGTCATCTGACCGCTGCCAAGTGGACTTCATCCCAAGTGACACGATATAACAAACATAGGTAAAGTCAGAGCTCGGCTAGGAAGACCCACATAAATCAAAGCATCTACAAGTGTCCTTTTCCGGCATCTCCTACCTAAAAGGGACTTAGCATTTGTTGTCCGTTCTTAGGATAAGCATATCAGGTTCCATTAATGTGGGTTTGGACTCTGGGACCCCCCACAATCAGCACAGTGGGCGAGTGACGCAAACCCCTCACTGTTTACATAAACATTGCATCCCATACATTCAAGTGGCTGAAATAGATCCATTTAATGCGCCACATAATGTGTTGGAAAGTTTGTTTTGTTTTTCTCCTAAAAAAAACTGCAATTAGAGTAAAATGAAAAATAAATAAAAATATATGCAATTTCCCAATTTTTGTTTCTACGCCATTAATGGTGCATCAGCTTTATTCTGTGAGTCTGTACAATTGTGGCAATACCAAATTTATCTAGTTTTATGTTGAACTATTTAAAAAAAAAAAAAAAAGGTAAAACAAAAAAACGGTTTCTGTCACATCTTGCCTGACAATCTCTGATGGTTTCACTGAAATGAATGGAGCCTCTGCTCTGTTCATTTGAGGCTGACTGGATCCCTGGGGTCTGAGCTGTTAGACCTCCCACCACCAAACTATCAGTTTTCACCTGTCCAGTTGATGAAACTTTAAAACCATTAAGTCTCCAGAATACCCCTTTAGCACATTGCCCTCACATGATCTGCCATGTCACATTCCCTAAACCTGGATCTCAGCACTGCGAGAACTGGTGCAGAAGGAGATTTAGGTAGTACATTTGGCAGCAGATACCTGGCACAGCTCTTCAGCCACATCCAGCATCCCCTGCCGGAAGAAGTGTTCTACCATTACTTCGTTGAGCATACGTTGGCTGTCCGCCTGCCAGCAGCCATCAATCCCCACACTGCTGATATCTGCATCAAAATTCTAGGGAAAAAAATATATACATAAATTATATGAAATAGACAAGGGAACTTCATTATAGAAATATACTCAAAACCCAATCAGCAGCCTCGCCCCGTGAGCGGCGCTCCACACAACCCCCATAGACCGCTCTGTTGTCAAGACATAGGACTCTTCCCTTCATGATCTGACCGCTCACTCAAAAGGTGGTCAGAGCAGCCAAAGGGGACCGTCATACCCACCACCTCTTACTGTGCCGCTACCCCAGGACATAATACCCAGAGACACATTAAAGAATCGGAAATCAATCACTTTAACCCCAGTGTGGAGTCAAAGATGCTGCAATCTCACTGATCAATCATCATATCAGTTTCATGTATTGCCGCGCTTCCGTATGAGACAAGGACCTATAATGCCTCTCATCCTGATCTTCCTGGTGCATGAACAGCATCTCCAGTGAAAACAGATACATAGTAGAGTAGAAGAGATAACAGTGCAGCTGTACATGCCATAGAGGCTGTGAGCCGCTGAGTGACAACCCGTATGGGCACTATAATGGTTCTGTCACTCACCATCTGTTACCTGTGTGGGAGAGTCATATAAATTATTAAAGAGACCTCTCAGAAGACGACGACGCGCACTACTAGTTCTGTTATGGTGGAGGGAAGCTTTATACGATTACTGTCCGGTAATGGTTAAATAAGATCATGAGTGTACACGAGGGGCCGGACGCCTTTCCTGAGTGTAATAATATTACGTTATATCACTGATTACTTCAGAAGGGTCGGTGATCCGGGGATTAATCAGTCAGGAGTAATTGGAGTCAGGAAAGATTTTTCCCCCCTTAAAGGGGAAAATTGGCTTCTATCTCATTTGGGTTTTTGCCTTCTTCTGGATCAACATTGGGGGATAATAGGCTGAACTTGAGGGATGTGTCTTTTTTTCGGCCTTACATACTATGTAAACGTGTATGACTCGCCCCAGGATATTAGAGCAGGACTATTTGTTAACGCTACGGCCATTAACAAACCAACTACTGTGAATATTGTGCAAGGCCGAATTCATACGGCTGTACGGCAGATTGTGCCAACTCACATCAGAGAGAACACAGCCGTCTGAGGTGACCAATCTGTACGGTTACTGCATATTGTAGATTTTATTCTCCATGAAAATGGGAAGAAAAAAAAAAATAGGACATGGGTAGAGATGATCGAACGTAGTTGTAAAGGGCGATTTCGCAATCGAGCATCGCTATTTTTGAGTACCTGACTACTCGGGTGAAAAGATTCAGGGGGCGGCGTGGTGGAGCGGGGGGATGGGGGGTAGCAGTGGGGAGCTCTCTCCCCCCACCCCACTTCCCTCGGCTACCCCCCGCCACCCCCAAATCTTTTCACCCGAGTAGTCAAGATACTCGAAAATAGCGATGCTCGATTGCAAAATCGCCCTTAATGAGCACGATCGCTCATCTCTAGACATGGGGCAATTTTATTTTGGTCTGTGTGAAAAATCGTGCATGTAAAAACCACACAGGCTTTAATAGTGCAGCATGCCGTCTGCGGATGGCACACAGCCCGTGAATAGGCCCGAGGGTATAGCGCGGGACAGATGGGGCAGTTTTGTTGCAGCTTGCATTGCAAGATCTCTGTGACTTTGCCTCAGATTTGACCATTTGCATTGCAAGGGGTATCTGCACTATATGTAAACTTCCATGCGGATTTCTGAAGCAGCGTGCAGATGAGATTTCTTTAATCCTCCCCCACTTTTTGCCTGTGACTAGACCCCAAGGGCCCTTCTGCACAGAAAGATGATCATTCAGGTAATCGCTGAATCGTGCGAAACTCACTAGTTCAGTGTAAACAGCCACAATGAACAATTCATCGTTATTGTTGTTTATGCAAACATGATAATAATTAAGCCTGCTTAAGTCTATGTACGACTACCTGTTTACCCTGAATGGAGGCGGGCAGCCGGAAGAGATCCCAACGCGTTCCGCCTCCATTCAACGAGCGATTACTGCTCCTGTATTGAGGCATAGAAGTGATTACCGTTGGGACGACGGTCGGGTGCTCTACAGTCACCCTGTGTAAAAGGGCTCCAAGGTTCAGCTCATGCAGTGTTGTAGCCTTATGCCAGGGAATGCATAGGAAGGGTCTTCCGTACGTCAATGTAGTAGGCACGAGCCATCCGGAGACTCCCATGTGGGGTCTTTATAATGTACCCTAATAAAGTGATGGCAATAGGCAAGAGAGATTTTTTTGGATATACGAGCCGTCAAGCATTAATGCAGAGAGGGCGCAAGATCAGCTCCTCCCTGACCTCGAGTGTATAGAATAGAAGTATCCGCCCCATTTGTTCCGGGGCCCTTTGGGAAGATGCCTAGTTTCACCCCCAAGCTTATCTTTATGGGTAGGCTTACTTAAAATGCTTTTTCTTAGCAATATATACCCCTTTACATTTATAGACAGCAGCTCACAAATTGAATCCACCAGTGGGAGGCATAAGTCACCCCTGCTCTACTACCTGTACATAAAGCCTCAAGGCAGTGGTAAATGAGCGGTCAGCTTTACTTACACAAGTTGTCCAAGACTAACTTTTTCAATCAGAACAGTTCATCAATAGATGATCAGTAGGGTCCTGCCGCTCGGAACAATCAGCTGATTCCCGCTGCCACTGGTGGCACAGACAGCGCAGGAAGTATATCGCTGACCGTGCGGGGTTAATAATGTGTTACTTTGATATATCGGACTTTTACGGAGGGGGCTGATTAGAGCTGTTATGGGTGGGCTTCAGCTGTAGGAAACAGCCAGCACCTGCATTGTAAGGAGTTGGATCGACCCCTGATCCCCATCTATACAAACCCGAACATCCATGACGGATCTGTACGTCCTGGAGCATTAAGGGGTAAAGCCGAGGTTATATTCCATACGTGCCGAGACTGGCACAGATCACACATACCGTACCTTATCTATGGCCTTCCCCACCCTGGACACACTGCTGTGGATATCCTTGTGGTCGGAGGCCAGTTTCTGCACCGTGTCCTTTATCCGTTTGCAGCACTGCGTTAACACCAGAGAAAGCGTCCCGGACAGTTCTCCATCTTGTTCTACTGGGCAGAAGGGAGAGAGAAGTCAGTTATGGACAACGCAGCTTGTGGTCAGTAATCACAAAACAGTATTCATAAAGGAGACTCGCTATAGTCCACCACATCCGTCCGACTTCATGAAGAACGTGCAGTCAGACCGGGGAGCAAGCAGGTTTACAGATAAGTGGCTGCCAGCCATCAGAGCTGCTTATCTTACAACAAGCAACCATAGATTAATGGTTAAAAGGTTAACCCTTTCCAATCCAATTTGTATCCTGGTTTTCCTAGGGGGCTTACTCTTTTTCTGCTGTTATACAACAGCGCTATATCCTGGCTAAAGCCAGTACTGCATGAGATGACACGTTGGATAGGCTCCGACAGCAGAGAGGCTGGCAATATACAGTAAGAGAACCCCGACGGACGTCTTCCAACATCAGAGCTGTACAGCCTTAAATCATAATGTCTTCAGAGGTCAGAGAGGATTGGAAAGGGTTAATATTCAATACTTTCATTGACTCCATTCACCGTGCATTGCAGGTGTAATACGTGCTGAAATCCCGGTCGTGTGAATGAACCCCAAGGGCTCCTTTTCATGGCTTGATCTGAGCCGTATAACAAGCACCGATCAATGAGATTTGCGCAAATTTGCCTTCCTTCACACAGCCAGATTCAGAATGTATGGAGGACGAAGGAGCCGATACAATCTCAATGTCACTAGCACATCCGCAGTTTACACGCCAACAATTTTTTTTCCCACCTTCGGTTGCAAAAAAGATGCGATCAATCAATAAACGTGCGTTTCCTCCTTTATCGCTGATCAGGTGCAGCTTCACACAACACATTCTCATTCACCCATATCAGAGGCCCTTATGTGCCAATGTCTTGTATGAGCCGGTGAACGATGTCCGGTCGCTCGTGCAGCCTGTTTATACAGCTGATACATCGTTGGCGCGGTCAAACGAGAAATCCTTCAGGTCGTTCCCATTGACTGTATAAGTGACTGAAGGAGCGCGGGGTAAACTGACGACAGGGAACGAGCCAACCGCGATTTAGTCATAAAATGAACGACGAATGAGAAGTGAATGATCGTTTGCTGTTGGCTGCGTTTACACAGAACAATTAGCTAATTTTTTTGCTTTTTTGAATGATTTTTGAATCATATTTGTTCCGTGTAAAAGGGCCTTAAGAGTCTGAAAATGTCCTTCACATAAAAAAAGAAAACAAAGCAGACAAAACCACCCCCTGAAGAGCGCAGCTACGGAGCAGTGACCTGTAAGTGTACTCACGCTGGGTGCGGGCCAAGTACAACTATTGTTCTGTCGCCGGTCACTGATCACAAAGACAATGGACAACTCAGAGCCATATCCAAAAATAGAGACTGCAGGAAGTACAAGAGCCAAAGATAGCGCCCGTACAGGACAATAGGACCGCCCCCTGCGCCAAACTGTGGGGCACAGCAACAGCTCAAAGCTCATGGACACAGTACTTAGTGGGGTAAGTGAGAAACCACCATAACAACTGTAGGCCACTTACATGGGACCATCCTCACGCCCCTGCGGGAGTTTGAGCGATAGTCGTCCTGTGTGAACGCACGCAGCGGCCGAGCGAGGATTGTTCGGTCGTTCAGTGGAACCAGCGGCCGGTCACTTCTGAACAGCAGCGCTACGAGGGATACTCCTGTATAACAGCAGCGGGCATCACTGGGACGAGCGCCGGTCAGTGTGGCCAACAGCTCGTCCCGGGTAAGTGGGGTATGAGGGCACGCAGGGAAAGCCATTGCATTTAATTCTGTGTGGACTCCACTTCTACAATCGAGGCAGAGAGCAGCAGCCAAGCTGCATATTTTGACGCAGATCCACATGGGGATTTAGCCTTGTGAAGAAGTAGAATCTGTGAAACGTCTGAAGTCATCTGCGCTAAAGGGGCCGCCCCAAAATCTAAAGTTATCCCATATCCACAGGACAGGGGATAACTATGTTTGGTGGGGGTCTCACCACTGAGCCCCCTACCAATCTTGAGAATGGGGGTCCCCTTTTCCCCCTTCTCTCACCCGCAGTGACATCACAAGGAGTGCTGGCTGACACTTGTAGCACCTCTCCATTCATTTCAATAGGACTGATGGACATTGCCGGGTGCTTGTACTTGGCCGTCTCTGGCAGTCCCATTGACGCGGCCATCGCTCTGTTCAATCTTCTCCTCACCACGGGAAGGGGGCAGTAAGGCGAAGCAAGAACACGGAACCCCATTCTAAGGATCAGCGGTGATAAGATTATCCCCTAAACCACAGGATAGAGGAGAACTTTTAGGTTTTGAAGTAGCCCCTTTAAGTAATAGCAGGTCACTTCTAAACCCAGAATTGCGTAAGAAATTGTGAACACAGATTTTGTCATTCATTGAGCATCTGGATCTGCAGCAAATGTGCATTCGACATTTGCCCCTCACTGTGTTGCAGAGATTGACCTGCGGTGAGCCCAAGAGAGGAGAAACCTGTCGCCCAAGCCACTGTTCGCCCAGGACAGCCGCGCCACCACATCCTCCCCGGTACTGGATACCCGTGGAGTGCTGGTCCGGTTAAAAACTAACTTTTAGAATTAGATCCTTGAGTGAAGGCAATAGAACGAGCGGTACTAACCTGATGCCAGGAGGAGAGTGGCAACGCTGCGGCCTCTGATTGGCAGGCAGCATGCACCTGATGCCAGGAGGAGAGTGGCAACGCTGCGGCCTCTGATCGGCAGGCAGCATGCACCTGATGCCAGGAGGAGAGTGGCAACGCTGCGGCCTCTGATCGGCAGGCAGCATGCACCTGATGCCAGGAGGAGAGTGGCAACGCTGCGGCCTCTGATTGGCAGGCAGCATGCACCTGATGCCAGGAGGAGAGTGGTAACGCTGCGGCCTCTGATTGGCAGGCAGCATGCACCTGATGCCAGGAGGAGAGTGGTAACGCTGCGGCCTCTGATTGGCAGGCAGCATGCACCTGATGCCAGGAGGAGAGTGGTAACGCTGTGGCCTCTGATCGGCAGGCAGCAAACACCTGATGCCAGGAGGAGAGTGGTACCGCTGCGGCCTCTGATTGGCAGGCAGCAAACACCTGACTCCCGCGGTCTACAGATACAGCGGGGCTGCAGCGCAGGATCATGGGTAGTTTTATTGCTTTCATTCATATGGATCAAATTATAAAAACGCTTTTAAAAGGGTTTTCCAGGGAAATCCTACTGATGACCTGCCATCAGGATAGGTCATCAACAATTGATCAGCTGGGGTCTGCAGCTCAGGCTCCCGACTGATCAGCTGAGCGGGCACGAGCGGCGAACCCCAGCCGGTCAATTATTAATGACCGGTCATCAATAGTATTTCCCTGGAAAACCCCTTTAAGCAGACAATCCCTTTAAAGGCTACCCATCATGTCCCCACTGAGCCACAAACTAAGTTCTAGTGCTGTTAGGGGACGTGACCAGGAGCCACAGAGTCACCCGGAGAGGATCGCGCGGCGTAGAAAGATCTGACTACTCGAGAGTCCTGTGTACCCGCTCTCCATAGACTATATAGAAGTGCGCAGATTCTGGTGCCCCATGTGATCTTCACCGGGTGACAGCGCTGAGTCGCAGGCCATTATAAATAAAGTACATCATCCGACTCCTGGTCACGTCCCCTAACAGCACCATAACTTAGTTTAAAGGGGGCTGCCGATGGGCTTATAGATGGAGGGTCCCACCTGTAATAGATGGAGCTGCAGTGGAAACGCTCGGCCGGCTGCAGCTTACCCTCAGTGGTCTGCGAGGGGGCCGGGAGCAGGAACCGGGCCGTCAGCAGAGGACCCTGGGAGGCGCCTTGTTAAAGCGGACGTCTGATAAAATAACCCCTACAGTCCCGGAAGCTGTTACGACCTGTTGAAGTCCTCACCCCGGACACGGGACGTTCAGCACATACGCCAGGAACGCTCCGGATGTATACAGCATTGTTTCGGTCACTGGCAGAGCTGGTCTGGGGTCTACCAAGACCCTGCGGCTCCGCCATGACGGAGGGCATGCAGCGATCATGTGTTCGGATGGAAATCATATGTGGAAACTGCCCGGCCGCTTCTTCTATTCTCTAGACATCACTCCGCAGAAGAGGTTATAAGCTGCTCATGTCTTCTCCTCCGGGTCCGCGGCCGTCTCTACTAGACTGCAGGAGCTTTAGACCCACGCCATAGTTGTACTATTGACCAGGATTAAAGCCCAGGAACAAGTGCCGTATATTTATGGTGCTTGGTCTTTATCAGGTTAAAGGGGCAGTCTGGGGTAAAAAAAAAATCATATATAAGACGTCATCCAATCACTGATGCCCAGTCCAGCGTGGCGACGTCCCATCATTGGGTCATGTGACCGCCGCCGCCAGTTATCGCTGTAACTCAGACTCATCCAGTAACTGGCAGCAGCGGTCACATGTGTGTACACGGACATCGTCCTCGGGGTCAGAAGAGCGCAGCTGCGGGGGCCAAGTGAGGAGAGGGCGATATGTCTCCTGTTTTTACACAGGGCTGAGCAGGTGTTGTTTATGTAGTGCCATCTACACGAAGGCTGCGTCCACACAGGGCGGATTTGGCGCGAAAATTCCGTGCAGAATTTCCCTGCGGCAAATCCACCTGCGGCCACTAATCCAGAGATTAGCCAGCCACGTGGACGGGACTTGTCAAAAATCTCGTCCACACGGGACGGCCGACCAGTCGTGGCAAAGCCGGCGCTGCGGCAGATTCCCCGGCTGCAGCAGGCCTATTTTTTTACGTTGCCACCGCGCTCCTCTCTGTGGGAGCGCCCGCTCCAAAACCCGCAGCTAAGTGCCATGAGTTTTGAAGCTGCGCTTTCCCGGCGGAAATCTCGCGTTTTTTTCGCTGCAGCAAAACTGCGAGATTTACGGCGGGCTTCTGACCTGTGTGAACCCAAGGTCAAAGGGAGAAGAAAACCGGCTGCACACAAGGCCTGAGGCCGTCACACTGGATGCGTCACACCACCCTTCAGTGGGGCGTCACAGACCTGCGCCTGGAGGCAGCGCTTCTAACAATGCGATTTTCAAGCGCCGTCTGCTCCATTTTCACGTTTTAGCGCACCTCACCCCACATCACAGTGACGGGGGCATTGGGTAGCGCTCTCAAACGCTGAAACATGCAGGTAAAATCGCGGTGAAATGCTGCGGTTTTGCGCAGCGTTTTCTGAACATATGTGAGCGACCTAAGGCCACACAGAGTGTCCACCGCCCCTATAATACGACAGGACAGTCATTAGGAGCCTCGCCAGCCAGTGTGGCTCAGTGGTTTGCACTGGGGGGCTCACATCTGCGCCCACGATTATGCTTTTCTACTCAGTTTAGGGAATCCCTCGGCTGAGCGGTTCTGTCTGTGGATGGAACTGAACATCGCTGGGCGGACCCCGCCGCCTGCCACGGGGGTCCTTCTGCTTTACCACCCGCCTGCCACGGGGGTCCTTCTGCTTTACCACCCACCTGCCACGGGGGTCCTTCTGCTTTACCACCCGCCTGCCACAGGGGTCCTTCTGAAGATAACGTGCCACATCTGTATTCTTCCAGTATTTGCAGCGGGATCAGCGATTGAACCTCCAACCAGAGATACCGAGGCAGATGTGGCCCCGGCCTAGAGTCCAGGGGTCCGAGGGGCAACCCTCACTAACCTTGAACCTACAACTCCAGGACTGCAAGGCAGCAGCTCTAATAACTGGGCCACCATGCTGGTTCCTTCTTCCACCAGGGATGGAGAAGTTAGAAGCATGGTGGCTCAGCGGCCAGCACGGGGCTTCATGTCTGACCACGGTCAACATCTTCATGGAGGTTCTACATTCTCACGTTTCTTCTTGTGAAGCATGGTGGCCCAGTTATCAGCGCTGCCGCCTTGCAGTCCTGGAGTTGTAGATTCGGATCGGACCAACGGGGATGTCTCTACAGAGTTATTGGAGGCAGACGTTGTCCTTGCTGAGAGTTGGACCCGCGTGTGCTGAGCCGCAGTCATGGAGGAGCCGCCAGGCAGAAGACAGGCCAATCTAGTAATGACAACCGGCCGTCCCCCCCCAAATCCATCCGCGTCCCCGCCGGCCGTCCCCCCCCAAATCCATCCGCGTCCCCGCCGGCCGTCCCCCCCAAATCCATCCGCGTCCCCGCCGGCCGTCCCCCCCAAATCCATCCGCGTCCCCGCCGGCCGTCCCCCCCCAAATCCATCCGCGTCCCCGCCGGCCGTCCCCCCCCCAAATCCATCCGCGTCCCCGCCAGCCGTCCCCCCCAAATCCATCCGCGTCCCCGCCGGCCTACCCCCCAAATCCATCCGCGTCCCCGCCGGCCTACCCCCCAAATCCATCCGCGTCCCCGCCGGCCATCCCCCCAAATCCATCCGCGTCCCCGCCGGCCGTCCCCCCCAAATCCATCCGCGTCCCCGCCGGCCGTCCCCCAAATCCATCCGCGTCCCCGCCGGCCGTCCCCCAAATCCATCCGCGTCCCCACCGGCCGTCTCCGGCCTCCATACCGCCTCCCGCTGAGCACCCAACACTCCGCGCTCCTCATCTAGTGTATAAAACGGAACAGAGGCGGTAAATAACGGACCGCCTGAACCCGCAGACCGCCGGCTCCGGTACGGAAACGTTCGCGCTCCGTTTCGCGGTTCTCATGGCAGATAGGAAGGCGCTACGAGGACGGGCCGTAACCGGCGGACACCGTAAGCTGCCGTGTCGCCCCTAGCGATGCCACCGTAGCGGCCATATTGGTTGGCTGTAAGTGACTTACCGGCCGCCTGCAGGATCTCCCGCCTCAGCCCGCCCGCGTACTCGATGAGCTCCTCCAGGCTCCGCTCGCAGTGCTGCCCGTAACCCCCGAACTTCTGCAGCACCTTCTCCAGCTCCCGCTCCACCGTCACACACTGATCCATGTCCCCGGGAGGTCCGGAGGAGGGCGGGGGGCCCGGTGGCACAGGGCGGCGGGGGGGCGGCCCCGGGGCCTCCTCTTCCTCAGACAGCAGCAGAAGCAGCTCTTCGGCCCGGGCCGGAGCGGCCCCCGCCAATGCGACCTGTGGGGGCGGAAGAGCAGGGAGGCGGAGGACGCGGCGCCGGCCTTACGGTGTCAGCGCTACCGCTCCGTAGTCCCGGCGCTCACTCCGCTCCAACAGCCCGAGGACCGGCAGCTCTACGTCAGCGAGGCTTGTTTTTGTTTTTTAACGGAGCTCATCGTTGACCTGTTTTACCGGGACTGTACCACTGCACATTATAGGGGAGTTCAAAGTAAATGTCAAGTAAAATGGTCACTGAAATACAATTGTCAAATCTTCAGCTGATTACAGTCGTTATATAATATTTAACTAAACGTGTTAAGGAGTTATAGTCACTCTAAGTTATTTACTTATTGGTAGCGGTAAACATCTTCTCTTCGAACTCCACCCTCAGTTCGACGTAAACTAATGGAACGTTCCATCTGGTTACGTC
Organism: Eleutherodactylus coqui; assembly: GCF_035609145.1. Lineage (NCBI taxonomy): Eukaryota > Metazoa > Chordata > Amphibia > Anura > Eleutherodactylidae > Eleutherodactylus > Eleutherodactylus coqui. The sequence continues at coordinate 48,405,668 of NC_089843.1, forward strand.
ACTCTGCTTCCCCCTGCCTGTAGTTGTGATTGCGTCCGTGTTTTTTTAACATCCGGGTCTCGGATGTTGTTGCTGGGCGGGGCTTCGGAAGCTGCCACCTGACGTCACAAGACTTTCTGTGTTTGATTGGTTGTTAGGGAAAGCAAATCTGGCTATTAACTCATTAAAAACCGGGTTCATTTAAGTAGGACCGAAGTACCGGGTCTTAATTTTCAAAATAATGTAACGTTAAAAATAATGCCTTTGTTGCCCATAGCAACCAACCAGAGCGCAGCTTTTATTTATTAAACAGCTGAGGTGAAATGAAAGCTGCGCTGTGATTGGTTGCTATGGTCAACAAAGAAGTTTACGGTGATAAATCTGCTCCAGTTGTGTCTATTTGGGAAAAAGTTTGAGGAGTGAATATGATTCTAAAATAAAGTTTCTAAGTATTTTTGTGATTTATGGTAAATGTAGAAATTATATAAACCAAAATGGAAATAGTTATTTTTGTCATTTTTCATTAATTTCTCTGGTGCTCCTCCTGCTGTAGTGCAATCATCGGATGTCACAAGACCAAATACGTCTTCGCTATATACTGCCGTGAATTAGGAAATGCCAATTAAGTTTAGCGCTAAAAAAAGCGCCTTAGTTTTTTCCTACTTTCTGCACCTCTTGTTCTTCCCACGCGCGCAAATGTTGTTCCATCCGATTTTTGGATAGAAAAATTGGTTTGAAAATCAGGCAGTTTTTTTTCTCAATTTGAGGCTACCTCACACGGGCGAGCGCGGTCTCGGGCCAAGAAACTCGGCCTAATATAACGCTCGCCAACGTGCGTTTTCACAGCGATGCATTTTTCAGGCAAGTAGCGATCCTCCCGCACGGCTTTCAGGCGCGTTAGAGGATCGGCAAGTGTTTCCCATTGTTTTCAATTGGAAACCTCGCTTCGCATTCGTCGCCGCCGTGCGATGTGCTTCACTGTCCCACTGAAAACAATGAGCGATGTGTTCCGAGGAACACGAAAAGATAGGACATGCTGCAATCTTTTCTCACACGCTGCATCGCTGATGTATATGACTCCATAAAAAAAAATGGGGTTCATATTCGGGTGAGATGTATGTGTCTTGTGCAAATTTTTCGGCCGTGTGAAATCAGCCTGATAGTCCAAGTAAAATAAATGGCAGCAGGTCCAATTCTTGGATGAAAATAGTACATATCAGCGTGCGGTGTCCGCACAACACACGGCCGGGGGGGGGTCAGTGTGGGGTGCGGGTTGTGCCCGAGACTCCCAGGCGCACCCCGCGGTGGCCCATGTGAATGCGCCCTCATTGAGCCTATTTGACTATTTTTTCGTATGAAGAATTCTTTTTCTGTTTTTCGTAGGTAATATTTTGGGATAGATACGAGGGGGGACCCCAAAGACACCGGAACCTTCTTCTGGCGTTGAAGTGTTACTAGTAGTGGCTTCTGTTGCTAGGTGACAGTCTGCGGACCGCTTCTGTGGCATTATTTCGTGGAAGGTTGTGTTCGATTCCAGTGATTTTTTTCAACAAGTTCTTCAGTTTTTCGCCCGTTTTGTGATGTTGATTCAAACACTCGTAGAAAAAAGTCGCACGGAGCGAGGTCAGGCGTATATGGAGGGTGAGGCAAGAGCGTCATGCCAGTTTTCAGCTTACCAGTCCGGGCTGTGTGGCGGGTGTGTGTCATGATGGAAGAACCAGTCGCCTGTTTGCCCGCACAGTGCTGAGTGGTAAGCAGTTTTTGACAATAAACGGAACGGACGCCATCATGGTCAATGTAGTCTGTTCGGCGCTGTCCAGTTCCGTTATAAGATGGAACCGGTCGGCCAGGGGATTCCCCTCTCTGAACGGAGCAGGAAAACGAAATCCTCGCAGCGGATGTGAAGCCCTCCTTACAAGGCCGCTAGGAGGTCGGACGTTGACTTATAGGGCAGTCACTGCCCAATAGTAGGCGCTGTAGAGGCGTTCTACCATCTCTTTTATTTATACAGCACTGCAGTGGATCAGGCCGGTGACGCGCCACCGTATTTCAGCCGCGTCTGTAATTAACTCGAGCGAGTAGTGCCTTAGTCGAGTATCTCCCCGCTCGTCTCTAAAGATTCGGGGGTCGGCGCGGGTGACAGGTGAGTTGCGGTGGGGAGCGGGGGGAGAGGGAGAGAGAGATCTCCCCTCTGTTCTTCCCCGCTCTCCCCGCCCCCCGAATCTTTAGAGACGAGCAGGGAGATACTCTGCTAAGGTACTACTCGCTCGAGTAATGTACCTTAGCGAGTATACTCACTCATCTCTAGTAGTAATAGTGGCTCCCATAATGGCTACAGTAGTAACAGTGATCGCCATAGTGGTTCCTGTAGTAATAGTAACCCCCATAACGGTTCCAGTAGTAAGTGACACCCATAGTGGCCCCAGTAGTAACAGTGATCGCCATAGTGGTCCCAGTAGTAATAGTGGCTCCCATAATGGCTGCAGTAGTAACAGTGACTCCCCATAGTGGTTCCTGCAGTAATAGTAACCCCCATAAAGGTCCCAGTAGTAATAGTGACTCTCACAGTCATCCCCATAGTGGCCCCAGTAGTAACAGTGACCCCCATAGTGGTTCCTGTAGTAATAGTAACCCCCATAACAGTCCTAGTAGTAATAGTAACCCCCATAAAGGTCCCAGTAGTAATAGTGACTCTCATAATGGCTGCAGTAGCAACAGTGATCCCCATAGTGGTCCCAGTAGTAATAGTGGCCCCCATAGTGTTCCCAGTAGTAACAGTGGCCGCAGTAGTAATAGTGTCCCACATAGTAGCCCCAGTAGTAACAGTGTTCCTCATAGTGGTTCCTGTAGTAATAGCAGCCGCAGAAGTAAGGCTGGGTTCACACGGGGCGGAATCGCTCGTCCGTGATAAATGCGGCCCAAATATGCCCTGCGAGCACAAAAAGTACAGTAAAATGTGCTGATAAATGCGCAAAAAAGACTAGTTTGTGGCGCAAATACATTGCACTGATTTACGTGAAAAAGCACATACGCCCTTATGAATCCACCGTAATAGGATGGACAGGACGGCCACAGAAATCTCTGCAGCCAATCTCCTGGAATGAATTCACTGTAAACCCATGAACACCGCATTACCTAGCCAGGAAAGTGCAGTTTACTGCAATTTTCGCCCATGACGTCAGTGCTGAGTAATGGCTGGCCTCCAATTCAAAATAATGCAAAAAAATTAAATGACATTTTACTAGATTGCGAATTATATAAATTCCGTACGGAGAAAATAGAATTATTACAAATATTTAGGGGCTTATTTACCAAAACTGTCTAAGAGAAAATATATCTTTGTTGCCCAAAGCAACCAATCACAGTGCAGCTTTTATTTTACCACAGTATTTTCAGAAATGAAAGCTTAGCTTTGATTGGTTGCTATGGGCAATACAGATTATTTTCACCTCTTAGCATCAAAGGACATACACGTCCATCTTGCGTACACGAGGTGTGTATGGAGTGGGTCCAGGAGTCGAGCCTGCTCCATACACGGCCAGTGGAAGCGTTTTTTTGACAGTCAACACCCATCCACGACCAGCGTTCACACCGATTGCAGCTGGCAACCTTTTAAATGTCCAGCTTGGTGTTTGCTAGTCTTGAAAGGCCTCCCCCTGCGATGAGACTGCGAGGTGCCGTCTAGGTGCATGTCAGCTATGGCCCTCCTGAAGGTCCCCTGGGCTGATATGTATTTTTGCCTATTAGGACAGGTCTGTTTCTCAACCTTTTAGAATGCAGGCAGAAATACCATATACTGCAATCCTGAAGTATTGCAGTATATGATATAAGCAATCAAATGATCGCAAGTTATAGTTCCTTATGGGGATTAAAAAAATAGTAAAAATACACAAAGAAAAGGTTTTTATTATTGTAAAAAATAATAGCTATTAACAGTTTAAGCCCCACCCTTTTCATATATATCATATTTGGTATCGCCGTGTCCGTAAAAGTCTGATCTATCCAAATAATGCATTATCTACTGTATCCCGCACGGTGAACGGCGTCAGAAAAAAAATACAACGTTAGAATTGCTCTTTTTAGGTCACCGTCTCCAAGAAAAAATAAACAGGTCATCAAAAAGTCGTACGTACTCCAAAATGGTAGCAATGGAGAAAACTGAAATTAAATTAAAAAAAACGTCTGTGCCACTTCCATCATCCCGCCACTGTGGCGCTGCATCGCTCTGTGAGTCACTCTTGTCTAGCGCTCTCTCTACGCTCCCGCCCCTCTCCTCGCTGCTCTCTATGGTGAGGCCCCGCCCCCAGGCTCTCACACAGTAGAATACACACAGCGGGGTCAGAGGTCGCGGTGACGTCACAGCTGTCTTGTTGCTCAGCTGATTCCAGTCCGGTAAACATCGTCGGTGACAGCGGAGATCCCGGCGATGGACGGAGCCGTCCTGCCCTGCAGCGCCTGAGACACCTCTCCTTCCTTCTTGCCGCCGATGAGGTAGGGGGCGACACCGATCCTGTGCCCTGCACAACCCTGGGGGTGTCTGGGGAGTCCTGCAGACGTCATCAGTCTCATCCCTCCCACTTGCTGTGCCCCTTCCTCAGCTTGCTGTCAGTGAATGGAAACCTGAGCAGATCCCTCCCCTCCTCCAGCTCGGGGTTAGTCAGTCCTTTCAGGACAGAATGGAGCTGTAGTTCTTTAGTTTCTCCTTAACGCTCTGCATTATGTTGCTCCTCTGCTATTCCTCCTGGAAGTGTGACTAAATTGCTACTGTGCATCTTGTTATGGGGGCGGCTGCCGTACGCTGCGCCAATGTGTAATCTGAGCACTCAGCAACACGACCCTGTGGGCACGGGGCACAGAGACCACCAGCTGGCAGCTTATTCCTGGATTTCCAGGAGGAGTAACAGAGGGATACGGAATGTAAAAAATATCTTCCAGAATCACCTTTGTTTTTGAGGGGGGACAATTGTTTCCTGCTGCAGTGAGGAGAGCTGGCAGGTCGTCTTCTCACAGCAGAGGGTTTGTTTCAGTTGCATCCAGTGTACACAATACTCCGTGAGCAATGTCTGTGCGAAACTTCAGCCACATTTCTGTCCCGCGTGAACGCCTGAGCGCAGTTGTTGCGCCTGCGGGTGGTTGTGGATCGTGCAGCCAGACTGCACCGCCCGAATAGTCCCTCAGGCTATCCCACGGACTTCAATGAGTCCACGTGCGGTCGCCCACACCGACCATAAATAAGTGCGAATGACCCCTAATTCGCCTGCCCTTGAACTCTCCAGTGCTCTCATTAAAACGAATGGCGCTGCCTTGCGCTTACCTAACCTCCCCATCATTCATTTAGGGACCGACTGCACCTCCATTCTTGGGATCAGTGGAGTCGCAGCAGCTGACCCCCACCTATCAGCCACACATCGTCTATCCCATGGATGACTTGCGAGAACCAGAACACCCCTTTAAGGCGTCTGCCACATGAGCGGATATGCAGTCTGTGTGCTGTCCGGGTAAAAAAAACGGATTGGCCTTGGTCGGCACACAGCGCCATGGCAGTCAGTGGGGCAAGATGACTGTCATTGATTTTACACAGATCATGAGAAAAACCTCCCAGCGTGCGCCATTGTGATCCGATTCACGGACAAGACTTTCCCATTTAGGTCAACGAGGATATGAAAAAACAAAAACCGGACGATACTTGGACGCTGTCTGTGGGCTGTTCTTCATCAGTCCATTGCCAAGTGTCAGTGCCAATGGGCTGACAGGTGAAGGTCAGGATGGTGGCACAGGTGCACCAAGTCACAGCGTGGTCCAATCAGAGCAGAGGTCAGGGAGCGCAAAGGTCAGAGTAGGTGAGTCAGAAATCAGTATACAGGAACTGGGGCTGCCACAATGGCCAATGCTGAGTGACAACAATTAGCATCTTGCTGTGATGGCGCCTCGTACTCCAGAAATAGAGGAGCGTAGAAGTGGGAAGACGTCTTCTACCCTAGCAGGGTCTATGGACGGGCTGAGTTACCTGACAGACTGGTTGCTAGGGATGTGTTGCCTGACAACCTCGTTGATTGTGGTCACCAAGCAGTGTGTCCGTAGCAACCACATTGTCAGACGTTCTACCAGCAGTTCAGAGAGGTTCTGTCATGGTAGATCAGGTGATCCTCGTGGCTCCAGCTCCCAGGATCCTGGAGGAGGCGAGGGCCACCCCTGTGGGGGCTGTTATAGTGGTACACAGGCTGTCGCTCCACTTCAGACTATATATGAGAAAGTTTATAGTAAGTTTGTAACGACTTGCCAGAAGAGGAAATGGCCTGAGCTCCTTCTCTTACATTAGGTGTACAGTTACAGACGGCTGGGCTGCGGCCCTCCTCCGCTTCATTGTTGGCCTGAACTGTTACTTTGTTTTGTCACCCCGACAATCCGGTAAAACAAGTTCAGTTAGGTGTGTTTTGGTACGCGGCCAGCGCTCTGCGGCTCGTTAAGTTTTAGAGAGGCTTTTCGCGTTTCTAAGGCTGCAGCTGCTAAACCTCGCTGCGGGGCTGATTCGCACGCTGCGGGGCTGATTCGCTCGCTGCGGGGCTGATTCGCACGCTGCGGGGCTGATTCGCTCGCTGCGGGGCTGATTCGCTCGCTGCGGGGCTGATTCGCTCGCTGCGGGGCTGATTCGCTCGCTGCGGGGCTGATTCGCTCGCTGCGGGGCTGATTCGCTCGCTGCGGGGCTGATTCGCACGCTGCGGGGCTGATTCGCTCGCTGCGGGGCTGATTCGCTCGCTGCAAGGCTGATTCGCTCGCTGCGGGGCTGATTCGCTCGCTGCGGGGCTGATTCGCTCGCTGCGGGGCTGATTCGCTCGCTGCGGGGCTGATTCGCTCGCTGCGGGGCTGATTCGCTCGCTGCGGGGCTGATTCGCTCGCTGCGGGGCTGATTCGCTCGCTGCGGGGCTGATTCGCTCGCTGCGGGGCTGATTCGCACGCTGCGGGGCTGATTCGCACGCTGCGGGGCTGATTCGCACGCTGCGGGGCTGATTCGCACGCTGCGGGGCTGATTCGCACGCTGCGGGGCTGATTCGCACGCTGCGGGGCTGATTCGCACGCTGCGGGGCTGATTCGCACGCTGCGGGGCTGATTCCCTCGCTGCGGGGCTGATTCACACGCTGCGGGGTGGAGCAGGATCTGTACGGTAAATAAAGTAATCACATACATTTTTCTGCTAAAGCGTGCGGAATACATTGGCGCTATACGAATAAAGAGGATTATTATTTTTATTCTGTTTTGGAATGGCACCGCGTTTTGGCTTGCAAATAGTGAGCAAATCTGAAATGTACAACAAAGGCCTACGGGCTCCCACACACTTGGGATTGCGTTTTTTGTTAACGCGATTGTCAATGGGACTTTCTATTATAAAAAAAAAAAATGCAACGCACGCAACTACGTTTTTGGTGCGTTGCGTTTTTAACATTAGAAAGTCCCATTGACAAACGCATTAACAAAAAACGCAATAGCCAGTGTGTGGGAGCCCTTAAAGAGGTTTTTCAAGGGTGTGTGTGTGTATATCAGATATATATATATTTTTTATTTAAAGCCTCTTCTAGTCGCCCGTCTCGGGTCCCTACAGCTCCAGCGTTGTATTTCCGTTCTCCCTGCCGTGTCAGACCTGTTTCTTGGAGCATCAAATGCTGTTGCAGCCAATCTTAGACCTCAGAAGTCCGTGATTGGCTGCAGCAGCCTGTGACATCCTATATAACTGACAGCCTTAGGCTACCTGTCCACGGGCGGGTTTTCATTGCTTTCCCAGCCGTGGGGAACGCAGTGAAAGCTCTCTGTAGCATTGCCATGGAGAGCGCTCCCCCCCCCCCCCCCCCCCCCTGTCCATGAGCGGAGAATCATTGCGATTCTCCGCTTGCGGGCGGCAATTCACAGCATGCTGCGAATTTACTGCGATTCTCCACGGTCAGCCTATCTGTCAGACAGGCACCCTTAGGGTGTATTCACACAGGTGATGTTACATCCATCCACCTTTTTAGAAAAAAAAAACTGAATAAAAAACAAATAAATTAAACTTTATTGTACCCTTTTAACACTATTTCCAGTCCCTCAAGGGGACTTAAAGATGTGATTGTTTGATCGCTAAGACAGTACACTGCATTACTTGTGTAGTGCATCTTACAATGCCTATTAGACCCTGCCGGAAGCGAAGTCTAATAAGCTGGGTTCCATGGCAGCCTTGGGATCCCACACTGCGGGGTACCGATGGGTGACAGGAGTCGCCTCCCCTGTCTTCTGCTTACATGCAGCAGTTGTTATTGATTGTGGCATGTAAGGAGCTAAACTGACAGATCGGAGGTTTCTTAGCCAGCCGAGCCACTGCCTTAAAAGATGTATGTCAAGGTTTAAAGCCCGTTAGTGAGGTCAGTAAAAAGGTGGACTGGCCGTCACTGAGGGGTTAATTAGCGGCAGACGACATAAGGGCTTATTCTCACACGTGAGTCCAATTTCATTATATGAAAGAAGCACCGATTTTAATGCCCTCCCCACTTATTTTTTCGCACACCCTTGACTGAGAAGTCGGACAACAACAGGGAAATAAAAGTAAAAGGTCTGTGCAGTCTTATTGGCTGTGATGGTCCGTGTGCAGTCAGCAATGGCCATGACAATGACCTGTGTGAAGAAGGGCTCAGCGCTCACATAGCGGATGAGTGCGGGAATTATGCATCAAAATCTGCGTCACTTTGAAGTTTGAAAGGGGTGAAATCTGCTGAGTATCCGCATCAAAGACCACAAATAGAGTGGACCCGCACCAAGATCTGCTACGTGTGAACACGCTCTTGGGCCTTAGGCTTTTTCTGGGATTGGTTAAGTCCCAACAGGCAACATCCTTCCCTAGCCACCTCCGCCATCTATTGGCTAGATATCGCCAATCCCATGGATAGGTGATAATTTGCTATACCCCTTTAAGGGCTCTGGTACATAATTGTGTATTCAGTCTGTGTGATATCGAGGTAAAAAAAAAACGGATTCGACTTGGTCTGCACATAGTGCCATAGCAGTCCGCGAGGCAAGACACCATGTTCATACTGCTGAGAAGTGCGTAATATGTGAATGTAAAAATACGAAATGTGGTTCGGTAAACGGTACCGTTGAAAAATGCATAAAATAAGCCCTCCTACGGCTATGTCGAAGGAAAGGTGGGGGTGAAAAAAATGTCATGTCTTCAAGAGCTTACAAAACAATGGACTTCTAAAGCCCCTTTAGGGTCCTTCACACGAAGCAGAGAAGGGTGTGGAGAAGCCACATCATTTCCTCAAGCAGCGCCCCACTTTCTGCAATGTGTGAACGTACCCTTGAAGTAAATACAGGAATTGGAGTACATTTTATTAGTAATTGAGTCAAAGGGTTCACTTACTTTACCTCGACACTAATGGGTGAAGCAAAGTGTTTGTAAGGTTACTCCTCTTATTATGTCGCTGTAATCTTGCTCATCAATGGATTTTCCTTGAAGCCGTCTTGCATGCATCGCCTACATACTTACTCATGACACGTGAAGCATTATGTATGCGTCGCACATCTCTGAGGCCTCCGGTGAGGATGTCGGGGTGATGACATAATCATGTGAAGTCCTCGGGTTGTTTTCTTCTGACACCAGTTGTACCCGTTTTTGATTCCGCAGGGCAGAACAGATAAACTTGCATCCTTCAAGACTGGCAAGATGTGGCTGAAGCTCTTCCTTCTCCTCCTCTACTTTCTCATTCTCTTTGTCCTGGCGAGGTTCTTCGAGACCATAGTGTGGTATGAGACGGGTATCTTTGCCAGCCAGCTCGTGGACCCTGTGACCTTAAGCTTCCACCAGCTGAAGACCATCTTGGAATGCCGGGGTCTGGGGTACGCCGGGCTACCGGAAAAGAGAGATGTCCGGGAACTGGTGGAGAAATCAGGTATTGGAATGACCATGTTATTGGATGGGCACTGGTGTGTGATATATAGCTATTCCTATTATTGTGGCTGGGCAGCTCCCAATGGGGGGCACGGGGTTGGCTCTGTTGCTAGCATTGGAAGAGTCTCTGTAGAGCTACTGTAATGGGGTACATTTGTCCTGACCGTGCATTGGAGGGGCACACTATGGTTTGCACAGCATGGCGAGGAGAAAATTGTGTCTGGCTATGGGAAGGCAAACGCTGCGGTGTAATTCAAAAAAGTTTTGTGGCGAAAAAAAGTGGGAAGTCTCTTCACGGGTTCTTCGGATTTACCATAATTTACGCCTCCAACTGGTGAGTTCCAGCACTGTCATCCGCTGAAGTCCCGCGCCATCTGGAGCTGCTGAGGAGCGAAGTGCACGGTGGCTGTAGCTGTACTGATAGAAAGAAGCGATATGTTGTTTGGCGTGATACGGAGAGGGGAACAATGGGGGGGATTTATAACACAGCACTATGCTAGGCTGAGAAAAGACATATGGCCATCTAGTTCAGGTTATTTGCTCCCCCAATGTTGATCCAGAAGAAGACTACAAAATCCCAATGAGGTAGAAGCCAATTTTGCTCATTTAAGGAAAAAAAGTTCCTTCTAATCTGTCAATCAGAATAATCCCCGGATCACCAAACCTTCTGAAGTAATCAGTGATATAACATGTAATATTGTCACACTCAAGAAAGGCATCCAGGCCCCCCCTTGTACTCTTTAGTGAGTTTACAATCACCACATCCTCAGGCAGAGAGTTCCATACTCTTACAGTAAAGAATCCCCTTCTATGTCGGTGTAGGAACCTTCTTTCCTCTAGACGCAGAGAGCGCCCCCTTGTTACATCACAGTCCTGGGTATAATAGATGATGATTGGAGATCTCTGTATTGTCCCATGATATAGTCATACATAGTTATTAGAGCGCCCCTCAGCTGTCTTTTCTCTAAATAAATAATCCTGATTTTGCTAACCTCTCTGGGTATTGTAGTCCGCCTATTCCATTTATTACTTTAGTTGCCCGCCTTTGTACCCACTCAAGCTCTGATATGTCCTTCTTGAGTACCAGTGCCCAAAACTGTCCACAATATTCCATGTGTGGTCTGACCAGTGACTTGTAAAGAGCAAGAACAATGTTCTCATCATGTGCCCCTAAACCTCTTCTGATGCCCCCATGATCCTATTTGCCTTGGCAGCAGCTGCCTGACACTGTTTGCTCCAGTTAAACTTGCAGTAAACTAAAATCTCCAAGTCCTTTCCATGTCAGTGTTTCCCAGTAGTTTCCCATTTAGTGTGTAATGGTGACATGTATTTCCTGCCCATGTGCAGAACTTACATTCATCAGTGTTAAACCTCATTTGCCACTTTTCTGCCCCCAACTTATCCTGATCTCTTAGCAACTGCGTTCTGTTTTCTCTGTCTGCGCATCCTGTATGACGGGACGCTCCCCTCCTCATATATTAGACACATCTCGCCACCTACGCAGTAATGTACACCCGCTGTGGGCTGGAATAGGTTTCTGGTGTAACTAATAGCTGTAAATTATACATACATGTGTTGGGCGGGGGCGTCTATGACCCCTACCGACGAGCCATGCCCCCTCTAATAGCTTGTTCGGACTGTCCTAGATGACAAAAAATAAATTTTGCCACTTTTGTGTGTAATTTTTAGTTTCACAAACCTCCCCCGTGGCGGTGTCACTTCGGTTCTTGTGACCCACGGGAGGTTCAGGTGCTGCATCCATGATACAGGAGTAAAAAGGCAGCTTTGGTTCTTTTAGATGGCTGCTATATTTCCTCTGCAGCGGGCGCTACCTACAGCCACCACTAGGGGGATGGCGCCTGTGAGTGCCTCACATACGGATTTATTATTGCGTTTTAATAGAAGCTGTATAAATCCATCTTCATTAGGGTCTTAATCTTCCCCTAGTAGTGGTGGGATACCCTGATCTTAAGGGGACACCGGGGAAAGCTTCTGTTGGTGCTCAGTCATGGGTGTATTGCATCTATATTGGATCTGATGGTTATCATTAGTGATTGTGTGGATCTGCTTTTGGACATATTGATGTCTTCCTTGTAGTCGTTGTCCTTACTTTGACTTGTCTTTACCAGGAGATCTTATGGAAGGGGAGTTATACTCTGCCTTAAAGGAAGAAGAGGCCTCCGAAGCCGGATCCAGCACCAACTTCAGTGGAGAAATGCACTTTTATGAGTTGGTGGAGGACACAAAGGACGGCATTTGGCTGGTACAGGTAACTGCTCTTATGTCTGCATGCTGTCTGTAATTGTCCGAAATAAAAGGGTTTTTTTTTCTAAAAAAAAACGTGTTCTACATGGCAAAAGAACCCCAAAACAAGCTGATCCTCTCCTGACATGTCCCCCACCAGGTCTTCACTGTGACATGGTTTACAGGCTGCAGCATCTTGTGTATGGAACGTTTACAAGCTGCAGCAGCCAATCACAGAGCTAACGATTCACCACTGAGCTCTGTCATTGGCTGCTGCAGGCTGCATACAATACATCACAGCAGAGAGCTAGAGCTATTGGTCAGGAACCCACAGGGAGACAGGAGAGGCGAATATCAGTTTGCTGCTTGTGTTTTGTTTTAGTTTTTTTTGCCATGGGGACATTTTTTTTTAAGAAAACCATTTTGTCTTGGACAGCTCCTTTTAAATAAGAACACTGAATATGGAAAACCTTCATGGATAATGGGAATAGAAAAATTGGAAAAGTTGCCTATGTTGGGTCTTTAATTTTCTTTTCCTTTGCGCAAATTTTGATTGTTACTTCATTGTGTTTCCCATTTTGACGTTTATTAGACTTTGCACAATAAAGACTGACCCTTCCTATAGGCCCTTATGTTTGTCCACGTATCATGTGGTCAGCACATTTCTGACTAGTCAACATGTAATACCACATATCCCCTTTAGTAGTCACTGCAAGGAAAATATATGGCCAGATGCAAGTTAGAAAAACCTGACCGCAGCAATCTGCTGATCGCCCGGCCGGCTTTGGTTGGGACAACAGCCTTCTTCTTGCAACAGCGTGTACATCCGGGGTGCCATAATGTCAGCAGTTAAAAAAACGGTGCTGCTGCAGCCTCTATTCGTCAGGCAGCGGTCACCTGACTTGCACTGTCAACAGAGACTGGAAAAATTGTGGGGCTGAGGACAATTAATATCCTTTATTTTAACCCTTTCCCATCCACTGTCTGACATCTTCTAACATTCTGATTGAAGCCTCTGCCGGAAAACGTCCAGCAGAGTATTCTTACCATCTATTACTGTCCGCCCTGTTGTTGTGGGGCTTCTCTGGCATGTCACATACTGCAGTACTAGCTCTAACCAGCAGATGATGCCATTGTATAATGGCAGAAAGAGAAAAACCCCTAGGAAACCCTGAATCCAAATTTGGATCGCAAAGGGTTAACCCATTGGACTCTAATTTTACAGTTAATTTGTAAATGGCCAACCCCTTTCAAGCATGTTACTGCTACAGGGGGGGGGGGGACATATGTGTAGGTTCTAATTGATAGTGGCCGGCTCTTCATTCATAAAATAAACATGTTGATCCCCTTGAAGTTGAGGGTGAAGACTTGTATTTTGCTGGTCAGCAAAAAACACTGAACCTGTGCAGTAGCACACCAGTATGGGGGAGACACACAAAGGTCTCAGGACTTGTAAAAGCCTAAACTGGAGTGTCATTACTGCCCACAATAGAGCCTGTTTGCCAAAGAAATTAGGGGATCTGGAAAATTGCCAAGACTGATTGGGTGCATTTTTACAAGGTTCTTAAACTATTAAAATCCATTTTATGAAGAATAACATGAGGCATGGGCCAAACACTTTACATTCTTGGCTATTCATAGAATCATGTCGGCTTATTTTTTTGTCAAACGTAATTTAAACAAAACCCTGCAATACCGAAGTATTGCAGTGTATTCTATCAACAATCAGAGAATCACATCTTCATGTCCCCATACTGGGACATAGAATAATAGTTAAAAGAAAAAACTGGGGATGTGGGGGGGGGGGGGGGGGGGTAGTAATCACCCTTCTTTACAAAAAAAATAAAATTCTGAAAAGCATAGTGATAATAAAAAAAGTACATAATTGACCTCACCGCAGCCATAACAACCTGGACAGTAAAATGGAAGTATCCCACATGGTGAACATTGTAAAAAATAATTTGAAAACTAAGCCAAAATGTTTTTTTTTTTTTTTTGGTTCAGTTCCCCTCCCCAAATGTCATGTACTCCAAAATGCCACCAATAAAACTACAGATTGTTGGGCAAAAAAGCGAGCCCTTGAATGTTACTGGACAACGCCTTTAAAGGGTTTTACTGGAAACATATACTTGCCACTGCTGATGAAGAAATGGCAGCGTTTCCACTTCCGCTCCAGTTCCAACACCAGTGACGTGGTACGGACCTCTCGTTGTCACTGCAGGGTCCGGCTGATTGGTTCACTGCCATAACATAGCCCGCCCCTTTCTTTGCCATGGCTATTCCAGTGACAGAGAAGGGGTCTGACTAAGGCTGCCTGTCCACGGCTGTGACAGAATATCGCTAGCGATATGCCACCGCAGGGAGGAGGAGGGAGCACTGACAGGTCTCCGCCATGAGCCTATCTAGATAGGCTCACTGTGGAAAATCGTGGCATGCTGCGATTTGAATCCTGCGAGCGGAGAATCGCTATGATTCTTCGCTCGTGGACGTTCGCCTGTGCTTTCAATAGTTAGCCTATGGAGAGCATGTTATGCGAGGTCCGCGGGTGATTTATCGCCACGGATCTCGCAATAACAACTCGCCCATGAACGGGCAGCCTTAGTTATTTAAATAAGCGAGTCGGCCAGCCACCCGCAGTTTCACCGTCAACGAGAGACCCATACCGTGCCATCAGAGCTGGGTCAGAAGTGGAGGTGCTCCCCCCCCCCCCCCCCCCCATCCACCCCTTCTGCTATCCTGCACCAGGACATACCTGTACTTCCTTATGTGGGAAGTTTAGTCACTTTGCTTTTTTGTTTTCCGTCCTCCTTCTGTTCTCTAATCCCTACCCGCACTTCTCTCGTTACTTGCAGGTGGTTGCAAATGACAGGAGTCCTCTTGTAAGTAAAGTCCATTGGGAGAAGATGGTGAAAAAAGTGACCAAGTTTGGCATTCGGACAGGAACCTTTAACTGCTCAAGTGATCCCAGGCAAGTGTGCTTCATTGTGAACTTCACTTCTTTCTGTTCATCGTAAAGTTTTCTAACCTTTGTTACCGGCTGCTTCACATCTCCAGAATCTTCTTGGAGCGGATCTGGCACCTAAATATACTCCCATTTATAAAAGCTTGTGCTCTTCGGCCAGTGGGGGCTATCCTAGAATACAGTTATGAGACCGCTGTATTCGTGAGGGTAGTACTTGCTCTGACTTTCTCCACCCCTATCACCGGTGACTGACCAGTTCTTGTAACTTCACTTTTTTTTTTTATTCACGCATTCTACATTTTTTTTCCCCCCAGCATATATAAGCGAGCTAGTTTTACCTTGGTTAGTTATTCCTTTCTGTCTGAAACTCCCAGCCTCTTTTTCCTCAGATGGTCATGTGATCTCAGTTCTGACCAGCTCAGATCTGCTTCGGTTTATGTGTTCTCAAATTTAAGCCCTTTTAACAGTCTGTGTTATGCTGTTTCGTGAATCCTACCAAAGAAACTGCTTAGAGGGGAACACCGACACTCCTGTTACTGACCACACAGGTATGATAGAGGAGATCACAACTCATTCTCCTGATTGTATACTTACAGTCTGTAGCTTATTTAGGTTAATATAGAAGGTAATAATTAAACTGTCTCCCTAGCAGGCAGAAATGGTATAGCCTCAGCTAATGCTGTGCTAATTCATCAATGGGAGTGATGTCAAGCAAAGTAAAAAAAAAAAAAAAAATCTCACTCTAAAGATGGTGCCTGATGAGCATCAGACAAGAGCCGGCATTGCATAGAAGTCACTGTAATACACAGAGGACACCTCCAGAGTGTGACAGGCAATTGGATGGAATTTTTTTTTCTACCGTAGGGGCCTTTTAAATCCTCCCTGCCTATGCCCTTTTGTCTTTTCTTATCTTTTTTTTTTTTTTCATCCCCACTTCCAAACAATCAGAACTCTGTATTTTTATGGTGACACAGCTACATAAGTGCTTGGGTTTTTGCAGCAGGAGTTACAGTTTTCAATATTGCCATTTAATATATCATGTAATGTATTGGAAAACTTTTAAACATTTCTAAATGAGCTGAAATGGGAATAAACTGCAATTGATGTGGGAGAAGGAGTAGTTTTTAAAACATTCATGGTGTGATAAATGACACATTTTTCAGTTAAATTATGATGATACTAAATTTCTATAGTTTTTTTTTTTAAGTTGTAGAACTAGAACAAAAAATAAATTGCCTTTAAAAAAAAAAAAAAAGGTGCCAACTTCTGACTCCTGTAACTAAATTAAATGTGTAGTATTAAATTTTAGTAATACATTTTTTCATGGTGGTGGGGTGATCGAAAAAAAAGCACAATTCCAGCATTGCATATTTTTTTCTGACTGTGTTTTATTGTGTGGGATTAATGATGTGATTTATTTAAAAAAGGAAAAAAAGAAGAAAGTAAAATTATAATCTAAAAGTCAAATTTATGTGTTTCTGATGTGACATCTGGGAAAAGGGAATTTTAAAACTTTTTTAAAATATTTTTTTACATCTACAAGATTTTTTTTTTTTTCTTAGTGCCTATAGGAGACTTGAATTGACAATCTTCTGTTCACATGTACAATATACTGCAATACTGAAGTATTCCAGCATATTGTACATTTCCAAACATCCTGCTAATCCCTGCTGTAGGTCCCAGGCTGCCATGGTAGCCGAGTGGCACCCTGCAATCTTGTTGTGGGGTGCCATTTGGGAGACAGAGGCAGTCATCTCCCTCTGTCAGGCCATTGAAATGCTGCTGCCAGTACTGCTGTGACATTGGAACTCACACTTCCTTTCTGTCAATTAGAAATTGCAGTAGGTAGTGTGTGCTTTATGGCAGCTGCAGTGAAAGGAAGTTAAAGGGGTATTATATAGTCCTTTTTTTTTTTTTTTTATAACTGATGACCTATACCCTGGATGTGTTATCAGTAGGTGATGGACAGGGGTGCAGTGTTCGGGACCCCAGTCTATTAGCTGATTGTCTGGCCCACTGCAGAGCTTTTCGCCTACCATTTCTGCTCAGGAAATTCTGGCCAAGAGAGCAGCAGGAAGCAGCTTGGCGCTCTCATTGATTTCAATTGGAGTGAAGACAGCACTCCCTCTGACCATTGATGACTACATCTGGCTTGCTGCAGTTTCGCAGTGGGATGGAGGATCAGCTATTAGACGGGAGTCCCAAGGAGCGGACCCTCGTCCATCCGCTACGGTTGACGTATCCAGGGGTTAGGTCATCAGTTAAAACAGACTGGAATACTCCTTCATTGGTCAGAAAAAATTGTCAATAGACTAATACAAGCTCCAGGAAGTGGAGTACAGCCTAGAGCTGCATATAGATTCTTCTTTGTGCACATAATTGTTTTTCTGTCTTAGTTAACTTTCAGAAGTGCAATAGAGCTGTTATTAACCCTCCTACCCTCTAATGATGTTACTCCGCTTACTCTGCCTCAGTCTACAAAGTACAGCTGAAAATCGAGCTGCAGAAAACTGGGAATGGTAGCTTATTGTGTGTTCTCCTTAATGAAGATAGTCAGTAAGCAGCACACTGGGGAGAGGGGCAGTCGCCCAAAGAATGCAATTGGGTCCATGCTTCACTTATCAAAGGCTCATTGGAAAATGTAGGCAACAACCTATTGGGTTTCTCCACCGCTGTTTGCTTGCACCAATCTTTATGAAGCTTCCATACGAAGTACAAAAGTAGGCTTGGTTGACTTGCAATGTCCTTTATTAATTTTACAAAACCTAACCTGTAGTAATGTTTTTTTTTATGATTTCCAGATATTGCAGAAAGAGAGGATGGATGAGATCAACCCTTATTATGTCCGTGCCTCAAACTAACACTTCAAAGGGAAAAGTCATGCTTAAAGAATACAGCGGACGTAAAATCGAAACAGAGCACATTTTCAAGTGGATTACCGCCCATGCCGCTTCACGCATCAAGACCGTCTACAACTCTGAACATCTAAAGGAGGAGTGGGACAGAAGTGACCAGTACAAGGTCAAACTGTTCCTCATTGCAAATCTGGATCAGCCTCCTGCCTTCTTCTCTGCGCTGAGTGTTAAGTTTACTGGAAGAGTAGAGTTCATATTCGTCAATGTCGGAAACTGGGATAATACAAGTTACATGGCTGAAATCGGCATATCGAGAACACCATCTTATGTTCTGAAAACTCCAGAGGGAATTTACAAATATGGGAATAATACAGGGGAATATATCTCCCTCCGAGCCATGGATTCCTTTCTGCGCACCTTACAACCAGAAGTCAATGACTTGTTTGTGCTCAGTTTGGTTCTGGTGAACCTCATGGCATGGATGGACTTATTTATTACTCAAGGAGCTACCATAAAAAGATTTGTGGTTCTGATCAGCACTTTAGGGACATACAATTCCTTGCTTATTATTTCTTGGTTACCAGTCTTGGGTTTTCTCCAGCTACCTTACCTTGATAGCTTTTATGAGTACAGTCTGAAACTACTTCGGTACTCAAACACCACCAGTTTAGCTTCATGGGTAAGAGCCGACTGGATGTTCTATTCTTCTCACCCCGCTCTTTTTCTTAGCACTTATCTCGGTCACGGGTTGCTCATCGATTACTTTGAAAAGAAAAGGCGGAGCAGCAACAATGCCGATGAAGCCAACGCTAATAATCTTGAGTGGTTGTCCAGCCTCTGGGACTGGTACACCAGTTACTTATTCCACCCAATCGCTTCTTTTCATCACTTTCCCAACAACTCCGATTGGGATGAAGATCCAGAACTTTTCCTCGAGCGTTTGGCCTTTCCAGATTTATGGCTTCATCCTCTGATACCCACAGATTACATAAAAAATCTACCAACCTGGCAGTTCTACTGTCATAGTCATCACTTAGAAGAAGACCTCTCTGAAAGTTCACAAGAAAGTGACAGTGACCCCGAAACTGAACAGTCTAGGTGTTTAAGGAATCATCCTTTGAGTTGCACAAGAGAGACAGCTTCAGAGTCTGCTGACCAGACTTGCTCATGCGAAGAGGCACAAATTGGTTCATGTGAAAGAAAACTTGGGTCCTCCTCCAAGGACAACTTGGAACCAGACTGGTCCACGTGGCCCAATAACATGTTGCACTGTACAGAATGTGTCGTTTGTTTGGAGAATTTTGAAAGTGGTTCTCTGCTTATGGGTCTACCGTGTGGTCATGTGTTCCACCAAAATTGCATTGTCATGTGGTTGGCAGGTGGTAGACATTGCTGCCCAGTTTGCCGATGGGCATCCTATAAAAAGAAACATTTCACTCAACAGTCATCTTTGTCAAGTCCTGCCCGTTCTTAGCATCTGCATTTTGTCCGGAAGCTTCCTGGCCTGTAACTGCTTGTATCCGTGGTTTGATGTCATGTTTTCAGTCCTAGTACAGTGGACTAATACACATTACGTTACTGTCATGGTTAATTTTCTTGCCTTGCGTGTTACGTGTTAATGCCTATGTAAGCTACAACAACAACAAAAAAAATATTTTTATGATTTTCACAAATTATATTCCTATTTCAGTGTATTTTTAAAAAAAAATCTGCCAAATTGTAGAAAGAGAATTTTATGTTGATTTTTCTTTTCTTTTTGACTGCTTTCATTTCTACCATCCTTGCTCAGTGTTTCATACGTTGGTAACGGTACATAATGGAAGTCTGAACCTTTCACTTAAGTGTTATGATTTTTTTTTTCCTTTCTAATAAAACTATAACAGAGTCTTCTGCTCTGGTGTCCGAAGGAGGACAAACTATAACTTCAGTATCTGAGTCTTTCCTGTACTAAATATTTTACAGTTTGCGTTTGAGATTCTAAGCCATAGAAACCTTTTTTTTTTTTTTTTTTTTTTTTTAATGCTCTAAAATGTTCCAGATGACATTCTGTTGTATCTATGAGTAGCGGTGCAAGAACCAAGATGACAGAAATGCAGAAAAATTTGCCTTTATGTATTGATCTATAAAAGATGCTAATGTTTATGCTCACAGTGACTGTTTTCAAGCCTTAAAGTTTTTCTAGATTTAAAGGTTAAAAGAGTTTTCCAAGACTCAGACATTTATGGACTAACCAAAACATTAGATCAGTGGGGGTCTGGTGCTTGGGACTCCCACCGATCATCTGTTTGAAGAAGGAGTGATGCTCAAGTGAGCGCCATGGTCTCTTCTCGGACCTGTGATGTCACGTGGAAGTGCTCAGTCCTATACAGGTGAATGGGATTGAGCTGCTATACCAGGCACCACCACTATAGAAATGTACAGCACTGTGTCTTATTTGCACAGCAGTAGCCACAGAACTCGCTAGGGCTGTGCCACTTCAAACAGTTGATCAGTGGGGGTCTCGGGGAGACAGACATCCCCCACTGATCTTCTATTGGTGACCTACCCTGAGCATAGGCCTTAATATCTGAGCCTCAGAAAACCTCCCTAATCAGTGTAAGCAAAATAAATACTTAAACAGCTATATGTACTCTATACTCATTTCCTCACCATTTTTATTATGTTTCTTGTCTACGGTAACAATGCTAGCTCAATGCAAGATGGCAGAACTGGACTTCACTTAGAGCGGTTGCCTTTCATAGAATAATAGAATGGTAGAGTTGGAAGGGACCTCGAGGGTCATCAGGTCCAACCCTCTGCTCAGTGCAGGATTCACTAAATCATCCCAGACAGATATTTGTCCAGCCTTTGTTTGAACACTTCCATTGAAGGAGAACTCACCACCTCCCATGGTAACCTGTTCCACTCATTGATCACCCTCACTGTCAGAAAGTTCTAATATCTAATTTGTGTCTCCTCCCTTTCAGTTTCATCCCATTGCTTCTAGTCTTTCCTTGTGCAAATGAGAATAGGACTGATCCCTCTGCACTGTGACAGCCCTTCAGATATTTGTAGATAGCTATTAAGTCTCCTCTCGGCCTTCTTTTTTGCAAGCTAAACATTCCCAGATCCTTTAACCGTTCCTCATAGGACATGATTTGCAGACCGCTCACCATCTTGGTAACTCTTCTCTGAACTTGCCCCAGTTTCTGTCTTTCTTAAAGTGGGGTACCCAGAACTGGACACAGTATTCCAGATGAGGTCTGACTAAGGAAGAGTAGAGGGGGATAATGACCTCACGTGATCTAGACTCTATGCTTCTCTTAATACATCCCAGAATTGTGTTTGCCTTTTTGGCTGCTGCATCACATTGTTGACTCATGTTCAGTCTATAATCTATTAGTATACCTGCGTCTTTTTCACATGTGCTGCTGCTTAGCTCAATTCCTACCATTCTGTATGTGCTTTCTTCATTTTTCTTGCCCAGATGTAGGACTTTGCATTCATCCTTGTTGAATACCATTCTGTTAGTCGCTGCCCAGTGTGAAAGCTCTTCTAGATCTTTTTTGAATACTTTATCTCTCTTCCCTAGTATTAGCTATCCCTCAGCCTTGTGTCGTCGGCAAATTTGATCAGTTTCCCATCAATTCCCTCCTCCAGATCATTTATAAAAATGTTGAACAACACTGGGTCCAGGACAGAGCCTTGTGGTATCCCACTTGATACATTCTTCCACTTGGATGTGCAGCCATTTATGACCACTCTTTGCGTACGATCACTCAGCCAGTTCTGAATCCACCTAACAGTTGCCTTGTTAATCCCATATTTGGTCATTTTTTCATTAAGTATGGTTTGAGATACTTTGCCAAATGCTGTACTAAAGTCAAGATGTACTATATCCATCGCATGTACCTGATCAACCAAGTTGGTGATCCTGCCATAGAAGGAAATTAGATTAGTTTGGCATGACTTGTTTGTTACAAACCCATGCTGGCTCTGGTTAATTATTTAATTTTCATCCAAGTACTTGCATACATGCTGTTTAATTTGTTCAAAGATCTTTCCCAGTATAGAAGTCAGGCTCACAGGCCTGTAGTTTCCTTTATCCACCTTCTTCCCTTTTTTTGAAGATAGGAACAACATTTGCCCTTTTCCAATCTTCTGGGACTTCTCCTGTTCTCCAGGAATTTTCAAAGATTATGGTGAGTGGTTCAGCAATTACCTCTGCTGCTTCCTTTAGTATCCTAGGATGTAATTCATCTGGACCTCGAATTCACCATTTTCATCTTGTAAGCATCCAATAACATCTCTGACTTTTCTTTTGTTTTTGACATACTTCCAAAATTCTTTTTTTTTTTTTTCTTTTTATTGCTTTCGGCCTCTGTTGCAAGCCTCAATTCATTATTAGCTTTTCTGACACTTGCCCTACAGTTTCTGCAGACCGCATTATATTCTTCTTTAGATATTCCCCCTCTTTGCATTTGATAAACATATTTTTCTTTGTTTTTACCACGTGTGCAAGTTCAGTGTTCATCCATCCGGGTCTCTTTAAATGCTTCCCATTCTTCCTTCTTTTAGGGATTGTTAACGATCTTGCTGTGTGAATCTCATTTGACAATATTTCCCAATCTTCTTGGGCATTTCTGTTCTTAAGAACATACAGCCATTGGATTCTTTCTTCCCTCTCTCTGAGTTCATTAAAATCTGCCTTTTTGAAATCCAACCTTGAGGTCTGAGTTTTCTCAGGTCTTCCTCCCCTTTTTATCCAAAATTCAAGGATAACATGATCACTGCCTCCTAATGTCCCAGCCACTCTTACTTCCTCAACCATTCCCTCCCTGTTGGTAAGAATTAGGTCCAAGATAGCAGATCCCCTTGTTTTCTCTTCGACCTTTTGAAAGATAACGTTGTCAGCAAAAGCGGATAAGAATTTGTTGGATCCATTACTTTTACCTGAGAGAGATTCCCAACAAATGTCTGGATACCCTGTTTCCCTGAAAATAAGACATACCCTGAAAAAAAGACATAGCATGATTTCCCAGAATTTTTGAGGATGCAAAATGATTTTTCAGGCTTTTTGAGGATGCTTGAAATATAAACCCTACTCCAAAATTAAGCCCTGCTAACAGTTAATTAAAAAAGTCAATTTAAATAGTGTCCAGGCAGCTATACATGTAAAAAAGTTAAACCTTTTTGAACAAAAATTAATATAAGACACGGTCTTATTTTCGGGGTAACGGGATAGTTAAAATCTCCCATGATCACTATGTCAGGCTTTTTTGAGAGCTTGGTCATCTGATGTAGAAAGAGTTCATCACTATCTTCTGCTTGCCCAGGCGGCCTATAGTAAATGCCTACAATGGTGTCCTTTCTGTTGTTCTCTCCTTGTATTCTTACCCAAACAGTTTCTACAGAACTTCCAGCTCTGAAGCTGGAATCTCTGTGGAGATGAATGTTTTCCTAACATACAGCGCAATACCTCGTCCCCCTTTTTTAGGTCTGTTTCTTATACATATGTTGTATCCTTCAAGCCTTGTGTTCCAATCATGTGTATCATCCCACCAGGTTTCCGTGATGCCGATGACATCATATTTCTTTTTTTGTGTAAGAAGCTCCAATTCACCTTGTTTGTTTCCCACGCTCTGTGTATTTATGTAAAAACATTTTAGTTTGTGATCGGTGTCTTTTGCTCCTACTTTCCTTCTGAATTTTTTGTCTTTGTTCTTTCTTTCCATTTCTGATAGCAATGTTTTCAAATGTATTGATTAGCTGTATACTTTTACCTGGCCTTTCACTTTCCTTCTCATATTGTTCTAGTTTAACCCCTTGAGTGGCGGGTTTCCTACCAACCCTGTCAGACCCACCAGGGCAGGTTTTTTTTAAATGGTCTAATCATTGAATTTCAACTAATTTTGCAGTTGCGTCTCAAGAGCCATAACTTTTTCATTTTTCCATTGACATGGCCGTATAAGGGCTTGTTTTTTGCGGGACAAGTTGTGATTTTTTTTAAACAGGGGGAGGAAAAAAAGAAATGGGGGAAAAAAGAAAAAAAGGGGCCATGTCATTAAGGGGTTAAATAATGTATTAACTTCCTTCTCTGGGTCATTACGACGCATGGATACCACATGTGTGATTGTATTTTTGATTTTTTACAAAGTAAAGGGAGACAAGTGTTTTTTATAATTTTTTTACTTTTTTTTTTTTAATTTTTTTTGTCCCTTTAGGGGACTTCCACAGGGACCCATCAGGACCCCTGATCACATTGCGGGGGTCCGATGGTGACAGCCTTTTACATGCTGCAGTGACAGCCCTTTACATGCTGCAGTCACATAGACTGCCGCATGTAAAGGGTTAACACAGCAGAGATCGGAGGTTTTCTCTGATCTCTGCTGTAAGCGCTGGTACCTATCTGTCCTCTGACAGCTAAGCACCAGCTCTCCCTGCCACAGAGACCATCGGCTTGCTTCTGACAAGCCGATGGTCTCTATGGCAACCTGTAAACAAAGCAGGAGACTTAGAAGCAGGAGATTGCCGGCAAATCGGCAATATCTTCTGCTGGTTTTTCAAAGCCCTTGCTTTGTTCTCTCTGGGTCTTTGCAGGCAGAGCACAATGCCACAGCTTGTGGTATTGTGCTCTGCAGCTCCCATAGTGATACATAGCCTGAAATCTTCCGGGCTATATCACTATCGGCAGTGGAGCTCATCCCGGAAAATTTCCGGGCGTGCCCCTCAAGGGGTTAAAGCTCTCCTAATGAGTGAAGCAAGGCACCAACCAAATATCTGCTTACCTGTTTTTGTAAGGTGCAACCCATCTCTAGCAAGCAG
Source organism: Eleutherodactylus coqui (assembly GCF_035609145.1). Classification (NCBI taxonomy): domain Eukaryota; kingdom Metazoa; phylum Chordata; class Amphibia; order Anura; family Eleutherodactylidae; genus Eleutherodactylus; species Eleutherodactylus coqui. The sequence goes on from NC_089843.1 coordinate 48,430,425, forward strand.
TCTATGCCTTTCTTGGGTACTAACTGTGTCTGTTATTACGCAGATACCACCAGCATTTACAGTAGCTCTAATTATGAAACTCCTCAACAGTTAAATGAGTAATAAGATGAAGCATGTCTCAACACTAGTAGGTAACCAAAAAAATATGCAGGAATAGGTAATCAACAAGACAGGAACAAAATGGTGGTGGTAATCGAATGATTGCAGTATTAGATAAAGAAGCAAATTCTGATCTAGCTTTCCTATATCTTCTCCTGCCCCTAACACCTGCTACTGTGCCGAAGTATCAGTAAAGATATGTCTAATGGAAACTCTATCTGAAGCACTGGCCCTGAACAATGAGAGGACACTAAGACAAGAAAACCAAAGCTGAACTATGAAGCAAGACAAGGCACATACCAACAGGCAAAGGGCCTAATGGAGAACTACAAGGCTAAGAAACAAGAATTTGACTAGTAATAACTATAGATACAAGCAAAGCAAAGCTTCTATATAGAAACAAGCAAAGAAGAAATACTGGATTTAAAAGCACACTGCTTACACTATACCCCCCAACACACAGCAGAAGCCAGGAATATTTGCACAGAGGCTAAACACCCAGAAACTCCTCTCCAAATGAGACTAAGCCGTAGCAAGGTGATCAGCTGTGGGACAGTTGCATAGTAACTGCTCCAACAACAAATTTGTTAGGGAGAAGATGATACTGTAGGCAAATTCGTACTAATCATAACATCTGTGAAGGAGAACATGACGTCATGCCCATCCTGCAGTTAGTTCACATTGCCTAGACTGGATATAAGAGCTTTGACTCCAGACTGATACATTGTAGCAAACTACCAGAGAGGCATTGGGCATCTATTTCTAATGTATTTAGCTCACAGAGCATTGCCTAGACAGGATACAATTGCAGCAGTTTCTCAGCCGAGTGCAGGACTAGCTGTGAAAAGTTAACTTTGAATGCGAACAAGTTTTCATTTTCAGGCCTCGGTCAGACGGGCGGTTTTTCACGCGATTTGTGGATCGCATGACGGATGCGCATCCGCACATCGCGTGACCGGGGCCGACGATTCGCCGAAAAATCTGCAGCTAGCAGCGTTTTCGGCTAAACGGCCCAGCGCTGCCCGCTATCCTCTGCCACAGCTGTGGCACAGCTGTGACAGAGGAGAACGATGTTCGCCCATTGAATTCAATGGAGCCGGCAATCCAGCCGGCTCCATTGAAAGCAATGGGCTGCCGGCAAGCGCGGGATGAATTTTCGGGAAGGGCTTAAAAATATAAGCCCTTCCCTGAAAACCATCCTAAAATGTGTAAAAAAAAAAAAAAAAAAAAAGTATACTCACCTTTTTCCTGCAGCCGGAGTTCAGCCGGGTCCGGCCGGCAGTTCTCCTGAACTGCTCTGTGTAGTATTCAGCAGGCGGGGATTTAAAATCCCCGCCTGTTGAATGGGCTGCCTCTGATTGGTCACAGGCCTCACCAATCAGAGGCAGCACTCACCCATTCATGAATGGGTGAATGAGTGCTGCCTCTGATTGGCTGAGCGCAGGGACCAATCAGAGGCAGCTCTCAGCTGTCATTCAATAGCGCATATATAAAACATAACGAAACGCAGATAGGCGCGTTCTGCTAAAAAGCGGACGTGACTGATCCCATTGCGAAGCATTGGGTCTATATATGCGCGGATCGCATGCGCAAATCGCGCAAAAAAACGCCCGCCTGACCGAGACCTCAGTCAGTGAATAAGATATCTTCAAAGTGGTGAGAAATTAAAATCTAAAGTATGTTAGGAAGTTGTAGGATGTTTCATTCATACACTGAATATGCTTCAATAAGGGGCCACTGCAGCGTAACCCTATTTTTCCATCTCTACACCCCTCACCTAATTGCCTGTCATGCTCTGGACATCTATGTAAATTGTAGCCACCTCCTCCTGTCTGATGCTGAGCTATGACCATGATTTTTCTTTTACAATTCTGTGCTAGTAATCCCATGAGGCTGTACCACAACATCACATGAGCTACTAGACGCTAGTACCATCTCTGCCTGCTGGGAGGATACTATAATTATCACTACTCTGTTTATTCACCTAAACAAGCTACAGACCTAAGTATAGAAGTCTGGAAGCTGAACTAGCATCTTCATAATAACCGTATGATATTGGCCTCTAAACCTCATCAGTCACTGTAATGGGAGTTTGTGTCCCTATCTGAAGAGCAAGAACCCGGGACCGGTATGTACAGTGCGTCTGTGTACGTCTTATTAAAAGATGTTGCTGTGTTTAAGAATAAATATACTTTTCATATCCACTGGTTTGCCACTTCCACCTTTTTGTTGTTGGCGTAGAGTTCAGAGGATTGAAAAAAGGAAGTCTTGAAAGTGCTACTTTTTTTTTGTCTATCCGGAAAAACTATTTAGGAACATTAGAAGCAAGATGTTCACATCAACCTAGACCAATGTCTCCCAAACTTTGGTTTTCACGACCCAACAGGTCACGTTTTCAGGATTTTCTTAGTGTTGCACGTGTGATGTCATTATTGTTGGTGACTCAGAAACTGCACAACTATTCTCTCTACAGGATATCCTGAAAACATGACCTGTTGGGCCTCATGAGGACTAGACCACAAACTAGGGAGTCTGTGAAGAGTGAATCACACCCCCTGGTTTACCAGACCGGTGCTCTAATCCTCCAACTATGATGCCCGTGTGCTGTCCCTTCCCACAACAGGGTAGATTTACCATTGAACATTTACCGTATTGTGGTGCACATTGCGCCACATTTGAGGTGTTTTACTTACTGTCAGACACTTTTCTTTGCGTGGAAAAACGACATGCCCTAAATGTATCATCGTGTGCTAATATGGCCATGTCGATGGAAAAATAAAAAAATTATGGCTTTTGAAAAGTGGAGATGAATATTTCCCAAAAATTGCAACGTCCTTAGTGCCAAAACAGGCCGTGTCATTAAGGGGTTAAGAAAAACCAGGCTGTCTGAAGCAGGATTCAAACCAACAACTCCATTACTCACTACAACCGAAGGTGAGCACCCTAGAAAGCGCAGCCATTCAGATTGACATACAACTAGGGATGAGCGAGCGTACTCGCTAAGGAAAATTACTCGAGAGAGTGTTGCCATTTTCGAGTACATGCTCCCTCGTGCCAAAAGATTAGGGAGCCGGCGGGGGAGAGTGTGGGGGAGATCTCTCTCTCTCTCCCCCCATGCTCACTCCTGCAACTCACTGCTCACCCCCGCCGAACCCCGAATCTTTTGCCACCAGCGGGCATGTACTCGCAAATGGCAATACTCGCTCGAGTAATTTGCCTTAGCGAGCACGGTCGCTCATCTCTACATACAACCCCTAGTGCTCAGAATTCGGTGTGATATGAGTCATCATAAGCCTCAACACAAAAAAATTGTCATATTATGTTAAACTACCACCTAGGGGCTCTGGGACGCTGCTTCAGTAATGTGGAAAGACCTTGAGTGACCTTCAGCAAAAACTGGGATGTCACCAGCGATACTAGAAAGCAAGACTCTGGGATAGGCTGCGCAGACATCGGCGTAGTCGGGGAAGGAGGCCAGTGAGAGTAGTCATTGGTGCCGGTTGGGAAGGTGAGTGGCCATTTGTCGTCTGTTTACATGTCACTACCATGCAGAGTTTTTTGTGTTTTTTTTTTTTTGCAGTTTTTGTTTTCTATGGGGCTTAGGGAATTTTTGTTCAAAACACAGCATGCTCTATGCCTGCCGTTTCCTACTGCCGGTTTTCCATGGGCTTCTCTTTAGGATTTGGAATACGCCTGATTAGAAGTGCTGCCTAATTTGCATGCACTGTATCAATATATGAAGGTGTTTTATAATACATCATTCCTTCAGGATTTTGCAGAGACTTGCAGAAGCAATCGGAGGGAGGAACTGTTATTTTTGGTCGCCTGAATCGAGTTGCTAGGAGAGAATGAGAAGTCTCCATGGCTTAGGGCGTTCCTACGTTTGGTGATAGAGATTCGCTTGCTAATAAGATTAACGAATTCATGCATCAGATATTCTTTAAAATGATTCGCTGGTAGAAATGCCGTAAAAGAAAAAGAAGTTCTTTTCAGAAGAGCTTCGAAGTGTGACTCAACCACATCTGTGTTGTCCAAGGCTTCTGTCCGCTGTGCAGCTTAGTAGACACACCGGCCTGACGAGGCTACCGATCCCTTCGAGTATTGAACCGATTTACTCATCATTTCTGGTGGAGGATGCCTGAAAGTCATAGGGTGCTACAACGGGGCTGACACCCCTTCCCCGTACCCCGCCTGTCTGTATGCGGTGGTTTCACACCTGGTTAGGGCTAAGTTCAGGGGTTCCGTCTCTCTGCTCCGTTTTTAGAGAATTCAAAAGTGAAATGAACTGATCAGTTTTTCTCCCCTATTGATTTCAATGGGTTTTCAAAAAAGCTGAAGGCTTTCAGTCGGCTTCAATTACATCTATTTTCTTCCGTTTTTTAGACTGGAACAAAGACGTAGCAGAGTGCGTCTCTGGGTGGTTTCACATCTGTAGTAGGGATTTTGTTTTCCTGCTCCGTACGGGGAGTAGGAAAGGGGAATCCCCGCAGTCGAACGGCTTCATCTCTAGACATAACTGAACAGTGCAGAACGGACCCCATTAACGATAATGGGGTCCTCCCAGCGCTTTTTCTTCCGGGATTTTGAGCCGGATCCTACAACAGAACCTCCAACCGGAGGATCCGACGCAGAGGTGAAACCGGCCTTTGTGCCAGTCAAAAAACTGAAGTAAAACAGAAGTGAAGTGAAGTCAATAAGAAAAAAAAATGATATTTTATTTAAGTTTTACATCCTCCAAAAACTGAGCAGAAAGAGGAAAAACTCTAAAGCCGGTCTCACAGCTGCATCTCAACCTCCGACTGGAGGTTCCATCGCAGAACCTGCTCAAAACACCGAAGAAAAAGCTCTGCGTACATCGCCCTTCCTTCCGTCCAAAAGCCGGTCAGCTGGGTGTGGTTTATGTTTATGGATGGCTTTTTAAAAAATAGGTTTTCCCACTAAAGACAGTTTTACGTAAATGTCTCATTGGCAGTGTGACCGCTGGGGCCCCAGCATTCACAAGAACGGTGCATGCAACGCGCCCCATGGCAAGTACACGGCCACTGCTTCTATGGGAGTGAGGGATATGTCCCGTAAAAGGGAACAGAGCAGTGGTCAAGCATGTGCACTGCCGCAAAATTTAAAGGGGTCCACTACTCGGGACCATCAATGATCGTCCTGCCCACTGTCAGTAGAGGAAGCCGAGGCAGCATCGGTTTCACTCCCGTTGAAGTCAATGAGAGGGACACGTTGGCTGGATACTTCCGCAGTCAGCACATCATGTCGTGTCCTGGGCAGGGTGGCACTACCATTAATTTCACTGCCAGTGAAGCTGGCGCTACCCCGGCTTCCTGTCATGATGCAGGTCCTGCCACTGACCGCGGGCAGGACAATTAGCTGATGGACTGTGGGCTAGCGGCAAAACCCCCATCATCAACTACTGGATAGGTCACCAGTGAAAAAAAAGCCCAGAATCCCCCATTAAGTTTATGTGTCCATCCAATTTTATTCATAAGTATTATTTTTGTTTACATGTTACTAGGCAACACAATTATTTGACTAACAGCCTCTTACAGCCCATATGTCATATATACTAATAGTACACATATCTTATAGCAGAGCAGCAGGTTAGTGACCAGCCTCCTCCTCCCAGACCTAAGCGCCCACGTCACCAGCGTACGGACGCCAACTGCGCACAACGTCTGACGTCACACTAAGGGCGGAAGTGTCAGGAGGTGTGAAGTGTCGGGCGGAAGTTCTTGACACCGGAAGTGCTGTGGGGAGGCTCCAGCTAAGTGTTATAGTTGTCGGGTAGCTATGGGGTTGTTCGGCAAAACCCAGGAGAGGCCGCCGAAGGACCTGGTGAGTGACGGCAGAGCCGGGACGGACGGGGTGTGTGGTAGCCTGCGCGGTGTAGATGTGCTGTAGTGATTACCGGCTGTTCTTATGTGCCGGGCTTATAATGTGTGTATATCCCTCTCCTTCCTGTGTCAGTATGTTATGTAACGCTAGCTACTGGTTATAACCGTGCGGTACGCAGCGCCCTCTGGTGCCTGTGCAGTACTTTTAGGGTCAGAGGCAGGAGAGGGTGCTATGTATATAGTATGCGGCGCCCCCTTGTGGTGGAACGGTATGCGACACCCTCTTCTGCTGGTGGTGGTGCTTTTACAGTTGGAGGCAGGAGACGGTACTATGAATGTAGTATATAGCACAGCGCCCCGTCGTTCCGGTGGTGGTACAGTACATGGCGCCCCCTCGTGCCGGTGGTGGTACAGTACGTGGCGCCCCCCTCGTGCCGGTGGTGGTACAGTACGTGGCGCCCCCCTCGTGCCGGTGGTGGTACAGTACGTGGCGCCCCCCTCGTGCCGGTGGTGGTACAGTACGTGGCGCCCCCCTCGTGCCGGTGGTGGTACAGTATGTGGCGCCCCCTCGTGCCGGTGGTGGTACAGTACGTGGCGCCCCCTCGTGCCGGTGGTGGTACAGTACGTGGCGCCCCCCTCGTGCCGGTGGTACAGTACGTGGCGCCCCCCTCGTGCCGGTGGTGGTACAGTACGTGGCGCCCCCTCGTGCCGGTGGTGGTACAGTACATACCATAAGCGCTCCCACTGATATTAGTGGCAGTGAAGCCGGCCATGCCCACTGATGATAGTGCAGCGGGCCGGGTGGTCAGCCGGGGGGGTCCCAAGCGGCAGAGCCCCATCCATCAACTACTGATGACCTACCAGAGGGATAAGTCATCAGTTCAAAAATCCTGGGCTACCCCTTTATATAAAGTGTCGGACAAGTAAAGGTGACTTCTTCATATGTGAATTGACCTCCGATAGAAGACCTCTTCCAGTTTGTATTGCACCTGACAGCCGTTGCATGTTGGTGACGCGGCGGATGTGAGGCCGGCCAGTTCTGTGCAGACGCAGCAGATCCTCTGTTGCTGAGATCTGTTGTTTCAGGTCCCCTAGTGCCGCCGGCGCTCACCCCCAACCTGTTTAGTGCAGCAGAAGTGGCACCGCAGGACTCGCGTTATACTGATGGCGCACATCTAACGCTTCTCCTTCCTTTTATAGGTAAATGAATGGGCGCTCAAAATCCGGAAGGAGATGCGAGTGATTGACCGGCAGATACGAGGTGGGTCACGACTTTGGTGTCCGATACATTTTTTTTCTCCCCTCGTTTTTTATTGACTTTATATCTGCAATGAAAATTTAAAAAACCCCTTGCTCCGAAGGCCCCAAACTCCACTTGTGATAATTGGCGCTGAATGAGCAGTGTCTTCCCTGGCGGCGCCATGTAGATGGCGTAACACCGCGGCAGCCCTTCTGTTGACCAACATGGTGGCAGGTCTGTGAGCAACCAGAAGGAGGACACCAAGGGAGCAGAGGGGAACGTAGATGTACCGCTCTGACCTCTAGCTCTGCAGGGGCGTCTAACATGTATTTCCGAGCGATCCCCTGCCTCTCTAACTGGCACACACCCGTTTCCCTGCTGAATGAGCTGCCCGGGCGTCCTGCTTGCCACCATCTGCGCCGCACTGAGGCATCGTGTGATGTCATCCCTGCGTGAGAGGGAGTCGTCGTGCCGCTCCAGATCCCTCGGTGCGGTGCAGACATCTCTAAAGTCAGCATTAAGCAAAGCAGGGGGGATGTTTGAGCTGAAGACCCCGGACTGCTTGCAGAGGTGGACCGCCCATTGGATGGGCCACCGCTAGTTAGCATACGGTGCAGAAGGAACTTCAGCAGCGATATCTCAAGATGGGAACCTCCATTGAAAATAATAAATAGTTCAGACGCACATGCAGAGACAGACGTCCTTTAACGGACCTATATACTGTCTGTAATTGGCCTGAGGAAGGCGCCAACCCGGATCAGCAACGTGCTGCCAATAAAGCTCTAATCTAACCAACCTTCAGTCCTCTTTGCCAGTATCGCCGATCTTCCCTCGTGGTCTTCTTGTGGTGGCCCTATTGACTAGGGTGATGCCAGTGAGCAGTGGAGTCTGCCAACTTCAGAGTAGCTGAATCTAACAGGACCCGGTACAGGGGGAGATTAGCAACAAACGAACCCCCATTAAAGTCAGCAGAGCGGAGGCTACAACATCAGCCAGTCCTGCTGACCCAACGACGGGGCGGGTTAAGACTACCCTGTCCATATTGGGGTATATGGATTTCCTCAGGAGGGCCCCCATGAGCTGGAGCAGCAAGCCCCTCTATAAGAGCCTCGCCCTTCCAGCAGACCCCACTTGTACTTGTATTATACGCTCAGCTGTCGGTATGGACGGCCACCATATAACACTACATTTCACTTGCATCGGCTGCGGCTCAGAAAATACCCGGCAGGCTGTGGCTTCTTTTGGTATAATCGGCTAGGGGGGTCCAAGAGAGGCGGTAACCAGCTTATCACCTTACTGGATGCCTTCTGAAAGGGTAAAAAGACAGCAAAGATAGCGTAAAGGGCAAAAAGAAAGAGAAAATGTAGATAAAGAAGTACAAAAAAACCATTGTGGGGTTGGCGGCTTTTTTTTTTCCACACTTTTCTTGGAAAGAAAGTGCTGATTATGTGGAAATAAACCCCGTGGACAGTATAGTATACGGGGAGCCTCAGTGTGCATAGTGACCAATAAAGGTATAGGGGAGGAACAAAGATGGCCGCAGCGGCTTCCCTGACGCAGATCTGTCCGTGTTCTTGGTCAATACCCGGCAGAATGCAGCGGGGTGAACACACATGCAGGTCTGTAAGGCCACCCGATCTGGTATCATGGGGTTAGTACCCAACCGTATGGACCCCTATGGTCACATAATGCATTCGGCAGTGGACTCTTATGGAGTTAAATGGACGTCTGAGTTGTGGTTCTAGCTGGTCTGAGCGTTTAGTTTCTGCCCCCCGTAACCTGAACCGCTTCTTGCCCCCACTCTCGCTGTGTGCGGGCCCCTGAGATAAGGGGGTCTCTATAAATAGACGCTTCTCTCCGCTCAGCTGTTTGCTTTCTCTGAACATGACATAGAAGGCTGTCGGACATCAGTAGCTGCAGTCTGTGGCCACTAGAGGTCAGTAACTTGTGTTATCATGGTATACATAAGGAATCGGAAGTAAAGTGTGTGCTGGCGCCAGTGTGCATGTCTTGTATATGGTGTATGCCTAATACTCTGTAGGACCCCCTTGTGCTGCGAAGGATACCAAGACCCATGAAGGCCCGGACCCTGCAAGACCCGGCAGCAGCAGAACCTTTAACCTTTTTTTTTTTTTTTTTTTTTCTCAAAAATTCATAATTGTATTTTTTCCATTAACTAAGCTATCTGATGGTTTCTGGTGGGACGGGTTGTATCTTCCAATGGTACTATATAATGTAGCACCGAGAGGAACATCAGCTCAGCGACTCCTACAAGAAACAAAGTATTACAAAATCATCTAAATAAATGTAACCTTAGGGCGCCGGCCACAAAATATCAAAACACGGTTTTTTGTTTTTTTTTTACACGTTTCTAATGCGATCGGCACACACGGGTTCACTCACTGGCGCCAAAAATGACATAACTTTACTCTGTGGGTCAGTAGGATTACCACAGAAGCCCAGTGCCAGTCAGTTGTATCATGGGCAGTCTCCACTACCCATCCAGTGCCCACGCTGACAATTGGTTTACAGTGGGCAGTGGAGACCACCTACATGATGGCTTATTATATTTTTATTTATTTTTGGGGGCTTTGACATTAAGGGCATCCTGTATTCTTGTCTTGTTCCTTAAGGGACGTCTTGCATATCCAGCTTCTCTTTACATATAATGCGCTGCTGACTGATGAATCCGGCGCTGCTTTTCTTATCTTCCTCCGTGCTGAAAATCCGTTTTTATTTTTGCTTCCCGCACGATGTGTGACTGATTGTAGTTCCCTGGCCCCACTTGTCCACGACTCGCTCCCCCATCCAAACCCTAACCATGCCTGCAGCTCCGGGGACCTGGAGGCGCTGTGTGTCACTGACGGACTGCCCCCGGTGGCCCACGTCTGTCCTGACGCTTGCACAGTGACGTCGCTCAGTCTGGGAGATGAATGACTGTTGCGGCGTATTTCTTGAGGCGCCAGCACAGTCCTCCAAGGATGCATGACGTCTCCAGTTTCCCTGAGCTCTAGGCATCGCTCGATGGCCTGGGGGCGAGGTTGGCATTTGAAGGGGGGAGAGAGTCTCGGATGAGTTGGGCAGTGGAGCCCCCGCTGAATAGTCCAGAAGTCACTTACATACCTGAGGGAAGCTCCATGAAATGGGGCCTAGACATCATCGACTGTAATGTGTTTGGGAGCCTTCACCATCCAACGTTGTGTGACTTGGTCGTAAAGTGTCTTCAGTCAGTAGTTCAATCTGAAACCCCCACAGCTGGAAGGAGGATGTGTGAACAATTGCAAAGCAGTAATGGGGGCCGCAGTCATGTGACACGACCGCTGGGTCTTTGGATGCTTATGTGTACCTTGGCATCTGATCCTGCCGTCACACTCTCTGCCATCGGTCCTCTAATTCTTGCTGGCATAAAGAATATTAAGAGGTTCGGTAAAATTGCTGCTTCTATTTTCAATGCAGCGGGGTGATATTAAATGGTGCAGAGGTGAGGGGCGCGGCGTGTGTGTGATCCGGGCAGAGGTGGGGGGCGCGGCGTGTGTGTGATCCGGGCAGAGGTGGGGGGCGCGGCGTGTGTGTGATCCGGGCAGAGGTGGGGGGCGCGGCGTGTGTGTGATCCGGGCAGAGGTGGGGGGCGCGGCGTGTGTGTGATCCGGGCAGAGGTGGGGGGCGCGGCGTGTGTGTGATCCGGGCAGAGGTGGGGGGCGCGGCGTGTGTGTGATCCGGGCAGAGGTGGGGGGCGCGGCGTGTGTGTGATCCGGGCAGAGGTGGGGGGCGCGGCGTGTGTGTGATCCGGGCAGAGGTGGGGGGCGCGGCGTGTGTGTGAGCCGGGCAGAGGTGGCGGGCGCGGCGTGTGTGTGATCCGGGCAGAGGTGGCGGGCGCGGCGTGTGTGTGATCCGGGCAGAGGTGGCGGGCGCGGCGTGTGTGTGATCCGGGCAGAGGTGGCGGGCGCGGCGTGTGTGTGATCCGGGCAGAGGTGGCGGGCGCGGCGTGTGTGTGATCCGGGCAGAGGTGGCGGGCGCGGCGTGTGTGTGATCCGGGCAGAGGTGGGGGGCGCGGCGTGTGTGTGATCCGGGCAGAGGTGGGGGGCGCGGCGTGTGTGTGATCCGGGCAGAGGTGGGGGGCGCGGCGTGTGTGTGATCCGGGCAGAGGTGGCGGGCGCGGCGTGGCGTGTGTGATCCATCATGAAAATTTCGTTATTTAGCGAATTTATTGGTACTGTGGGGATTAATATGACGCTTGTTCCTATTGCAGATATCCAGAGAGAGCAGGAGAAAGTGAAACGATCCATAAAGGACACGGCTAAGAAAGGCAACCGGGAGGCATGTGTTATATTGGCCAAGGAAGTGGTGCAGTCAAAGCGGGCGGTCAACAAGCTGTACGCCTCCAAGGCCCACATGAACTCCGTGCTTATGAGCATGAAGAACCAGCTGGGTAAGTGGCTGCCGGCAGCACTGGGGGAATGTTGGGGGTTTGGGGACATACTACACTAATAGTCCTGCCAAACTGTAGGCTTAAATCCTGATACTCTAAACCAACAAACTTCACTTTCTTTGTATGTGCCCAGATTTGCTGTTTTTGGTAAAATTGTAGTTTGGCGCAATAGTTTCTGTGTAACCTGTAACGGTGGAAATCAAATCTACACTGAATGGCCACGTTTTTTGCCTTTTCATGAAACTTTCCTGTATGGAAATTCTCCCCGTGACCCCGGAGTGCAGCATTAAATCAAGTGACAAGTTTTTTGTGTTTTTTTTTTTTGTTTTGTTTTTTGTGGATCAGCTTCAGTGTGACTCCAGACTAGAAAAGGACAATCCAGCAATCTGATCGACTTCCAACAAGGACCGGTCAGCGGGGCTAGACTAGCCAGGGCCAAGGTCCTACGCTGCCAGCCTTTTGGGGTTAATGGTGTGGGGAGAGTTTAGAGAATGGTGTGATCATTGGGAAACATCCACCAAATGGGGATCCTGTGGATGTAAAGAACCCGTTGACAAAATGGGTCAAAAGAGGATGTCAAGAATCATTCTGATGAGCAGTCAAGAGTAGCCGAATACAACGCTGGTGCCCCAACTGATGTGTCCAAATGCACAGCTCACCGTTCGTTAGCATGGATGGACTAGAACCGTAGAGGACCAGTTCCAGCGCCATTGTGTCTAAGAGAAGCAGAAATGGAGAGTCTAGGAGGCTAAAGAGTATAAAACTTGTATCGCTGATCAGGGGAAAAACCTCTCCTGGTCAGATGAATCCAGATTTCTGTTGCACCGTGCTGATGGGAGGTCAGAATTTGGCGCAAGCAGTATAAATCGATGACCCCTTCTGTCAGCACCACCATCTAATTTATGGAAACTGCATGAAGCTTCCTGTCCGCAGGGGCCGATCTTCCCACGGACTGACTTCATCATGGCATAGCTTCCATAAGGTGTTGGATTCCTGCAGTTCTATCAAAGTGGCATTCAGTGTACTTTATCGCTTCCTAATCTGTGGGATGTGACTGCTGAGACCCCCACTGATTCTCAGAACAAAGGCTTGTTAAGCCAGCTGCCCACAGTGTAAATAATAGGGGCCCCATAGCCATTAGTCGCCTAGCGGTCAGATGAACAGTTGTCCCCCCTTCCTTTATAGTATAGGGGTTGTGCAGTATCTTACATATCTTGTAGTTGTCAGATAAGACTGTGAAGCTCCACGTTCAGCAGCTGCTTGCAGTCACAGTAAAGTGTTGTGCGGCACATAGAGCAAGCCGTAAGGCTTCATCTGTTAGTCCCAGAGAAGGCTTTGTGAGGCAGTGATACTGTAATAATGGCCACAAATGTCACCTTCCTTCATCATGTTGATTGATTATACTTTCTTGCTTGAACATATGGTTCTAGCCGTACTCCGAGTTTCTGGCTCCCTACAGAAAAGTACCGAAGTCATGAAAGCCATGCAAAATCTAGTGAAGATTCCAGAGATCCAAGCCACCATGAGGGAACTTTCTAAAGAGATGATGAAGGTAAGAAAAGCTACACAATATAATAAGAAAGAGGTCACCTCGCCTTCTTAACTGGACCAGGAAAATATCATTGACTTAAGTTCACTGTACTGACCTTGGGTCATATCTGTATTATACTCCAGAGCTGCACTCACTATTCTGCAGGTGGAGTTGCGGTGAACAGTATTTATCCTGTACTGATCCTGAGTTACATGCTGTATTATACTTCAGAGCTTCACTCACTATTCTGCTGGTGGGGTCACTGTGTACATACATTACTTATCCTGTACTGATCCAGAGTTACATCCAGTATTATACTCCAGAGCTGCACTCACTATTCTGCTGGTGGAGTCACTGTGTACATACATTACTTATCCTGTACTGATCCTAGGTGACATCCTGTATTATACTTCAGAGCTGCACTCCCTATTCTGCTGGTGGTCATTTAAAATGGTCAGCAAGCTTGTTATGGGATATTTCCTTAACGGTGTAGCGGAGCTCCTATATTGGTAGTGTTGTTGTTTCCTACATCAGATTGCTGTACAGGTCAGTGAAGTTGGCACTTTACAGAGTGTAGATCCCCAGAACAGGGGCTGTACAGAAAAGATGCTCCTTGAAGGTCATATGTTTTGCCTCTTGATTGGACGATGAGGTCCTCGCTCGTTGATGACGCCTGCTGGAATCCTCCTCTTGTAGTAAGAGCCATCAGCAACCTGTAAGACCATACAACTGTGCACAGAGAAACCAGATTGTCAGCCGCACTCACCAATCGTCCAATCGTGGATGGAGTGGAATTAAATGCACGCTTTATAGGGATAAGATCCAAATCCGCTTGAAAAAGACCCTTGTTGTGGGTGGAAACGGCTGTCGCTGTATACTGTGACCCTGCAGTGGAAATAATAAGTGATTTATTATGAAGAGACGTTGAGAGTTTGATCTCTATTCACCTCTGATGCTGCTCTTTCATAAGACAATACAACTGTGTTTTTTCCTGCAGGCCGGCATTATAGAAGAGATGTTAGAAGATACGTTTGAAGGCATGGAAGACCAGGATGAGATGGAAGAAGAGGCAGAGATGGAAATCGATAAGATCCTTTTTGAAATCACAGCAGGTAAAGAACCCGTCAGATATGATATTCAGAAGGAGACTAGACCTCCTTCTCGAGCGGAAGGATATTACAGGATATAGACATTAGGTGACCAGCGGGTCTGTAGTTCCGGGTCTTACATTTAGGTAGGAACTATCAGAGGTTGATCCAGGGATTATTCTGATCGCCATTATGAAGTCTGGAAGGAACTTTCCCCCAAATGGGCTATTTGGCTTCTGCCTTTTTGGGGTTTTTGCCTTCTTCTGGATCAACTAGAGGGTGGAAACAGGCTGAACTAGATGGACATTGTCTTCATTCAGCCTCACCTACTATGTTACAGACACAACTCCGAGGTTAAATTTGCTCATCTGAATAGACCCGAAAGGAGGGAGTCCCAACTTGCTCCAAACTTATCAAATCACTCCAAAATTTGGCTTATTTCCCCTTCATAGTAAAATCTGCACCTGATGTGTCACCTTAATGATAAAAAGTTCTGACCACCAGAATGCAAATGGGCACAATCCACTCACCACCACTAGATCCAATTATCAAGCACCACAGGCTTAAAGGGGTTGTCCCGCGGCAGCAAGTGGGGTTATACACTTCTGTATGGCCATATTAATGCACTTTGTAATATACATCGTGCATTAAATATGAGCCATACAGAAGTTATTCACTTACCTGTTCCGGTGCTGGCGTCCCCGTCTCCATGGCGCCGACTAAAGCTGCCTTCTCCTTCCATTAGACGCGCTTGCGCTGTGCGGTCTTCTGCTCTGTTGAATGGAGCGGCTCCGGCGTGCTCGCGCCGGAGAACGGGTCTGCGCATGCGCAGAAGACATGTGCGGCGCGAGCACGCCGGAGCGACCCCATTCAACACAGCAGAAGACTGGACAGCGTAAGCGCGTCTAATGGAAGGAGAAGACAGCGTTAGTCGGCACCATGGAGACGGGGACGCCAGCAACGGAGGGGGTAAGTGTATAACTTCTGTATGGCCAATATTTAATGCACGATGTATATTACAAAGTGCGTTAATATGGCCATACAGAAGTGTATAACCCCACTTGCTGCCGCGAGACAACCCCTTTAAGGAGGAGGAAGGAACACTTCACTATTGGTGCAACAGGAACACAAAGAATCGGCCAGCACTCTCCAGCTATGTCAAATACTTTTATTGTATCTTGATTAAAAACCTCACAGGAGCAGAAAAAAAACACACATGAACGCTCTTACACGATTGGAGCCACACAAGCTTGTATAGCTCAAATTGTGTAACAGTGTTCTTGTGTCTTGTCCTTTTTTTCTTTTCTGCTCCTGTGATAGCGCTATATATATATAATTTTTATTAAAGAAACCTTTATTGGGTATTCTTCTACAATACAGACCTGCATAGGAAGGGATATCAGCGGTGCTCTGTAAAGTTCAATAGTCAGAACTCTTGTTCTCCTCCCGTCCTCTGTAATTACATATACCCTTTTATTTATTCTCCCCCCAAAAACAGAACTCAAGATTCCCAACCTGGGAAATGGTAGTAACTAAAACATAGTATATACGTATAGATTTATATCATTTTTTATTAATTCTTCTAAATATAGGTAGTGACGTTGGATTATTATTTTTTTAATATCAGTTCTTTTAGCATAAAACCTCGATGTCTACAACCGGTCATTTTCTGATGACACATTCCCTTTAACAAAAACCACCAGATGAGACCTTCTGAAGGACGCTCTGCTATGGTGGACTGTCTTCATAGTATCTGTACTGCAGTTAATGTTGGTGTGTTTTCTAGGCGCCTTGGGCAAAGCTCCCAGCAAAGTCACAGATGCCTTACCAGAGCCCGAAGTGAGGGGAGCCACAGCTGCTGTGTCCGACGAAGAAGAGGAGGAGGAGGACTTGGAAGCCATGCAATCCCGGCTCGCTGCCCTCCGGAGCTAATGATGCCCTGTACAGACTCCGTCCTTTATATTACTTGTACCTTTCTTCTGTGGAAGTATTTTGGGTTCTATATATATATATATTACTATATAAATCTATCTCCCCTCAGCTTATTAAAGGTGACATACTCCTCGTGCTGTCGTCTTCCCCTGGTTCCTGGTACTTGCCCTCTAGGGGGCAGGCAGCGGGGATGGCTCTCACTGTGCGCCATGCACTTGTCTTACCTTTTTGTGACTGGATAACCCACGATGACCTGCTGCGTGTGATCAGTGGACGGACAGACAATGGACTAAGAGCGGGTTTTGCATCTGTTAAATGATGGCTATATTACTGTATCTATATATAATCTATTTTTTATCTTCTGATTAAGTTGTTAATTGCGTTGTCAGATGGGTTGGATGTGGTCTATTGATTGCCTAGCTGTGGAAGGACCCATACAGCGTATATGTGAGTATGTATCATGTCTGTCTGCACAGTTACTACAGGTTGACTCCACATATCAGTAGTGATGTCTGGTCGCTAGGATTGCTCTTTTATGTACTTTATATGAGGTTCTGACCTGGATTTGGAAATGTCTTTAATTTTTATTTAGCACTAGGAATTGCTTTTCTGAAATCGGGAAGCTTTTTATGCTTTTATTGCATCTTCACACTCTTTGAGCCTCCTACAGTTTTGGAGGAGCTCTGCTTGTTCTATAGGAAAAATACATTATGGTTTCTGGCAAACAGGGCTCTTTCAACCTCAGAGAGCTGTAGCTCCATTATGACTTTTTTTTTTTTGCTTTGCTTTAACATGACACCAAAAGCATGCTCACGCTAATAGAACTGAAGCTACAGCCATTTGAAGTGGGGTCGGTAACACTGAATTTACAGCTGTCATTTCAGTGTGTGTACAGAGGGAGGTGCAGCGGACAGGGAGCAGCACAGAAGATCTACCACTTTCCTTCCTCTCCCTCTGTCCCAAGGGAGGGGTAACATGGACATTTTCATGTAATTACCCCCTTTATCAATCATAGAAGATATTTTCTCTTTGACCTCTTGCTAATCTTCTCATTATTCCTCTACGATTTTTAACCCCACTAACCGTAGGATCTAAACAATTTTGTATAATTAGAAAAATTATGTATAATTTTTTTCCCCCCTTACACAATGCTTTAAATATGGAAAAAATTACCTTTTAGTCCCCGCATACGTAACTTCTGGCGCTATACAATATTATGTTATTTATCCAGTATGGTAGTCCATCAAAAAAATCCTAAAATAGCAGTTTTCCTGCTTCTTCAAAACAGGAATAAAAAGTAATCAATAAGTCAAACATCAAAGTGGTAGCAATAAAAACTACAAGTCATCCTGCAAAAAAACAAGCCCTTGTACAGCTCTTGTCACCTGAAAAATAAAAAATGCTGCAATTGTGGACTGTGGTGCTTAAAATGAAGTAGTCAAACATATCAAAAACTACTATGTAAATCGGGTGTTGTTATAATCGCGATGACACATAGAATAAAGTTACCGTAAGATTTATACCACATGATGAACACCGTAAAAATCCCTAAAACCAATTTTGAAAAAAGCTTTTTTCTTTTTTTTTTTTTTTTTTTGTCCCTCATCACCCTGCAAAAAAAAAAAATTCTTGAATATCTAAATAAGTTATTGATGACGTTTATATGTAACCGAAATTGGTCCCTATAAAAACTAGAACTCGTCACGCAAAAGACAGTCTTGTACTGCAACACTGATGAAAATAATATAAAAGTTATGAATGCTGGAACACAAAAGGTAAAACTGTTTATTGGTTCTCAAGTCTAAAATTAGTTCTGCTACGAAGGGGTTAAAACTGGACTTGAGGCAACTGATTAATGTGCTGAATATATCTACAGGGAGGTTTATTCCCTTTAATGTGACTGTTGGGGAGTTAAAGGGGTTGTCCAGCTTTAGAAAAAAAAGGCTTTGTGTGTTTATAGGCCCTGTCCCGTGTTGCAACTCATCTCCATGCAGTTAAAGTGACCTTCAGGTCCCGGGGATGAAACTAGTCCTGCCATCGTAAGGCAAGAGGGACATATTATCCGCTGAGCTCTGTTTGTGCCAGCGTAAATGTCAGACCTCACAACCTGTACAAGAGAAGTCAAGAAAATATTTCCTAAATTGGTCGGTTTTTCTATCGATTTTTCCATGTAGTCAGCTGCTTTAGTAGATCTCATCCTGTCGCACAATAGCAAATTCCTTTAAAACACTACACCGTCTTGTCTGCCATGTTGGAGCACAGAGACACTTTAAAGCGACCCTCTGGTCTTGGACCAACAAAGATGGCCGCGCCTCTTCTTTGACTACCTGATGCACACTGTGCGTTGGTACGTAGTGGTAGTCTAAGACACTTCATGCTGATCACATGGGCAGAACTGGCCAATCAAAGCATTATGTAGTGTCGGCCATCTTTGTTTGTCCAGGGTCGGAGGGTCGCGTTAACTATATAAGCCAAATGACTAAGATGTGCTAAGTGTGTACTACGGTTTACACCGTCTGCAGAGCTGTAGATTGTGGGATCTAGCCTTAATTAGTGAACAACCAAAACTTCCTGTTAGCACACGGTCCACAACTCACAATGCCCACATCAGTTAAAGCAGAGGGTGCTGCACCTCTTGTGATAGGGCGCCCCCAGAGGGCTGTAGGGCTATTACAAACACATCACCATTCCCTACAGTTAACCGCCACCACAATAGACTTTCGGAAGAGGTGAGCAGGAACGGCACATGAAATGCTGTGGAACGTGATAACCAAAATGACTTTGCAGTGTGTTGTATGGCTCATGCAGCGCCGCCCCCCTCTCCATCTCTTGTATGTATAATGGCACGACGGGAGTTTTCTGCATCCTACGTTTAACCCTAAATGCAACTAAAATTTCTTAAAAGGGCCGTCCAGAATTTGAGAAATGTGTCAGCTTTCTTACAAAAATGGCACTATGGGAACACCAGTTGGGTTTTTCAAAGACGCCAGTCATGTTTTTCTAATCTTGGATACCTTTAAAGGGACCCCGTCAGCCCAGAACAGCATCGTAACTTTATAAGCATCGTTTATGGTGGTGTTCGGGGAGCAGGGGATGTGTGTTCTTTTTTTAAATACACGCCCTCTCCCTGAATCCTGGGTGTCCTCCAGTGAAGTTCATCCACAATCTCCAAATTTGCGCCTCTCAGACTTCTGTGGGGGAACAAGATAGAAAACAAAAACAGGCAACCGAAATAGTGGGCTAGGCATTTTGTGGCTTATTTACTATTCAGAATACAACTATTTCCTGGCATAAATTATGCCAGAAACGTCTGACATGCTTGTGCCACATTTTTAGACACTTTCTGAAAGTCCTAAATTGTGCCAACTTTTTGGCTCATTTTTTGGTGTAAAGTAAGCCCCCTAATATGTGGTGTAAACGTAGTCTTATAATGCACCAGATGTAGGACTGTGTATAGTTTGCCCTAGCTTTTAGACCGTATTAGTAAATAGGCCCAATGACTATGTAGTATGCTCTCCCCCATAATTGTATAGTAACTATGCAGTAACTCCAAAATGCATGATCAAAACAAGGAGCCCAAGGCCTCATGTCCACAGGCGGACCAGCTTCCGCATGCGGGAGCCCACAGCAAAATCTGACCCTGCCTGAGGACCCTGTGGGTCTTCATTTTCTTCTCTGCGGATGTGTTCGCAAGCGCCGGCCACTCATGCGCAGTGGTTTTTCTTTTTTTGTTCCCCTTAAACACCTGCTTTCCAGCAAAATCTGCGGCCCGTCCGCTATTGAATTCCGGACAGGCTGCGGATCGGAGGCTTCCATTGACTGTGTGAGATCCACATGCTGCGATGTTTCTGAACCAAAAGGTCCACAAATCAAATCCTGCATGTTTTATTTCATTTGCGGACGCCCATGTCGCACAATAGCAAATTCCTTTAAAACACTACAACGTCTTGTCTGCCATGTTGGAGCACAGAGACACTTTAAAGTGACCCTCCGGTCTTGGACCAACAAAGATGGCCGCACCGCGTCTTTGACTATCTGATGCACATTGTGCGTTGGTACGTATTGGTAGTCTAAGACACTTCATGCTGATCACATGGGCCAATCAAAGGGCCATGGGCCAATCAAAGCATTATGTAGTGTCGGCCATCTTTGTTTGTCCAAGGCTAGAGGGTCGCGTTAACTATATAAGCCAAATGACTAAAATGTGCTAAATCTGCAGCCCGTCCACAATTGAATTCCGGACAGGCTGCGGATCGGAGGCTTCCACTGACTGTGTGAGATCCACATGCTGCGATGTTTCCGGGCCAAAAGGTCCACTAATCAAATCCTGCATGTTTTACTTCAGTTGCGGACGCCCATGGATCCTTATGGGCGACTTAATTTGTGGATCTTCCACGTGGATGACCTGCTAATCCGGTCCGCCCGTGGACATTGGGGCTAATACTACCATAAAATATATATTTTAATAGATATATACATTTATACCAAAAAAGACAATTGTAGGATCTCAATAACTAGTGCACACTATAGGGCAGGGGTGTCCAACTCATTTTCACCGAGGGCCACATCAGCCTTATGGCTGCCTTCAAAGGGCCGATTCTAATTGTTAATTGTAAGACAGTATAGTAAAAGTGAATCCCACAGTGGCCCGATTGGTAATAAGGTCCCCCATGGCGGCCACTGAGATGCACACTAATATATATATATATAATATATATATATAAAAAATTTTAATTTCATTATTGGACAGGCGCACACTATTACGCACATATAGCACAGGCGCACACTATATTTTTATATATATATATATATATATATATATACTCATTCACAGGTGATATATATTTATTTATTAGAGATGAGCGAGCACCCAAATGCTCGAGTCCGCGTTATTCGAGTCGAGCTTCTTGTAAAATTCGAGAGCTCTACTCGAGTAACAAACCCCATTGACTACAATGGGAGACTTGAGCATTTTTGTATGTGGGACGCCGGGTCCCGAGCTTTGTTTTTTTTTTTTTTTCCCCTAGGTTTCTTTCTTTCTCTCTCACTTTCTGTCTCTGTCTGTGTCTCTCTCGGGGAGGAGACAAAAACTGGGTCGGGGTCAAACGTGGCTTGATGCTCGTTTGAGTAACGAGCACCATTGAGTAAGCTAATACTTAAACGAGCATCAAGCTCGGCAGAGTATGTTCGCTCAACTGTAATTATATATATATATATATATGTGTGCACGCAAGGACACTTCTGTATTTTTATACACATTTTTAATACTTACCTGCATCCAATGTGGTCCCACTGGCATGTATACCGGCTGCTCTCTTCTTGGGGCCCTCCTGCATACCTCGGCCCCTGATGTCTCCCCAGGCCTGCAGCCATGAACAGAGGGTGTACGGGTGAGAGGAGTTCAGTGCTGACTAAGCTCTCACTCTGCAGCTGCTCCTTCTAAGCGTCGCTCTCCTCGCTGCAGAGATCATGTTCTCTGCAGGTTTCTTCCCCCCTCCTCTGTCATTGTCAGTGTGCTATCGGCATTCCTCTATTACTGTCTGCACTAGACAAGCCGATAGAAGATCACCTACTGACAGCAGCACGGAGGTGAGGGAACTTTGTGCACAGCCCGCGGGCCACAGAAAATGAGGCGGCGGGCCTTGTGTTTAACACCTGTGCTATAGGGTATTAGCCATATCACATCACTATAGTACGAGTACACACAAGTGTATAGAATCCCACAAGATGCCCCAAGTGCTTAATGGGTAATATATGAAACCTATATAGCCATTAATAGTTCTGCACCCCAATATACGTTTCATGCCTTCTTCCTCAGGAGAACAATTATAATACTTGCACTTTTTATGTATGTACTATAGTGATCCACAATGGACCTCTGTGATATGTGGGGTGTGGCTAATGCTCTGTAGTCTGAACTGGTTATTGGGATCCTTCAATTGTCTTTTGTGTTTGTGTGTATTTTAAAGGGGTTTGCCAGCACTAAACTATTGATGACCCGCCCTCAGGATGGGTCATCAATAGTTGATCATGGGGGGGGGTCCGTTGTTTGAGATCCCTGATGATCATCTGATTGAAGTGACAGTGGCACTCTGGAGTGTGGCTTAGCTGCTGTCGGGTCACGTGGCATCACTGCGATCGGTGGGGATCACAAACCACTATCCTGAAGATGGGCCATCAATAGTTTAGTGCCGGAAAACCCATTTTAAATGTTTTCTATTAATATATATATATATTTTATGTTCATATTAGGCTCCTCATTTTGTTTCCATTACATGGGAGGGTGCGCACAAAAGTCACATTTTCTGACCATGCATTGGCTTCATCGGTGGACACCGGGAGATTAAGTTAAAACATTTTTTTTTAAAGTGCATCCCCTGGCTCAGTCACCTCACCAAAGTGCACCATAAATGAGTTAGTGGCGCTGTTCTGTGGTGACCGTGTCCCCATAAGACACTATCGCCCTGAGATGGTGGATCGCGGTGTGGCAGTATGTGCAAGCTGTTTGCTAATTTGGTATATTTTTTTGATTGTACGGCACTGAAACTTTAATAAAGACTGTTTTTACATTGGTTGTTGGGTTGTGTATGTTGGTGCAGCGAAATGCAGTCGTTCAGGAACAGTATTGTTGCCTTTGTCTGTAACGGAGTATCCCATCCACATAATGCACACATTGCCTTGTGCTTCTCCCACTGCCCTTATTCACAGGAAAGCCTTATACCCATATCACTTACAAGGCTGTGTTGTACCCCTCTACAATATGGGCTACATACAATTCTACAATTTTAGAGATTTTTTTTTTTGCATGAACTCCGCTCCATTACATGTTGAGATACTCGACCCAGGAAGCATTGCTTCCAAAGAATACAGTGCCTAATGGGCACACATTACATCGACGGCGTGCCTATAATACAGCTGGTGGAGATACTGATGCTATGTACATGGCTGTTACACATCTGCCTTGTATAGTTTTTTTTTTTCCCAATATTGTAGCTCCTTTTGTTTCATACGGATCATATGTGGTACAAAACGTGGACCACGCATATGAGACTGCAAGGCCGGGCTCACACAAGTGTAATTTACTGGCATATTACGTGCCCATAATGCACGGTGAATGGCGTCAAAGAAATGACATTGATTTTCATTGATCCGTTTACACTTGGTTAAATTCATTGCATATAATATGTAAAAAAGACCGCAGCGTGTTCTATGTTACCCTGTTGTTCTCTATGGGTGCGTATGTAGGGCGTGTTTTATGCAGGTTGCTAGGAAGCATGAGTTAAAAGTTGGGGGGAAAAAAAAGCCAGTACATGATAGTGTGCGTGACATACGGTGTCAGGCGCAGGCATACATAATTACACGTGGTGATAAAAGCTCCACACACCAGTAAAACGCTGCATTGTACTAGATGATCATGTGAGCCCGGCCTAAGGTGGTACATGGAGTCTGTGTACTACTGTGCAACACCTCGGGGGACAATGGTTCCAAAACATTTATTTATTTTTTTATTCGAGGGGTTATTCCACTTAAAAAAAATTACCAAATTAAACAGCTGATTATGACCTGAAACAAGAGAAACAATACTCCCTTTTATTTTTTCCCCGGTAAGTGGCACCACGGCTCTCCTAGTCTGTGTTTACAACAGTGTCGTCGTGTGGCATAATGGCGTGCAGGATGTTGGCGCTGATGCCGGGAGAACAGACTGTGAACAGGCTCCTGATTGGTTGCAGCTGTCACCTGACGTGCTGTTAACTCAGACTAGGAGAGTCGCAGGAGCCACTGTTTACTGGGAGGAGGAGAGGATTGGTTCTCTGGTAGCTGTTACTCATTTTTATTTTTAAGTGCAACAACTCCTTTTAATCCCTTATGGGATTACACCCTCCCCCTTTGTCTCCCTTTTTTTTCCTCCCCACTTTCAAAAACTCTTCATTACTCTTGAATTTATCAACATAGCTGTGTGAGGGCTTGTTCTTTTTTGTGGGACAAGTTGTATTTCTATTGGGGGACACAGCTAAAGACTGTGCATATACCTACTCCCACTAGGAGACGACATGACGTAGAAAAGTGTTAACTCCTCCTACTAGCTATACTCCTGCAAGCACCAAGCTGCTCAGTTTTAGCTTAGCGTCTTTAGGAGGCAGACCTCTTCAATCAACAGTCTTTAGGACCACATGGATGTGGGCCACAGGGCAGGCAGGACTCTCCCTGTTCCACACGAGGAGGGCAAATGGCAAGTATCTGCCCTCCTACAAAAAGAAAAGGGGGTACATCAATTCTGCTTGATAGTGACCCACCAGCCATAGGGTTTCCCATCCTGGAGCACTCCCATCCATTGGATGGTGAGTAGATGGGGGTTCACTGCTGGATAAGAGAGCATTCCCCAGCATCCTGACAACCCAAGCAGTGTCCTTGGTTTTCTGAGGTGAGCTCCTCGCACTGCCTCGATCCACGGTAGTACAGGTTTACTGTGCCAAGGACCTCATACAGTTAGGGCCAGAAATATTTGGACAGTAACACAAGTTTTGTTATTTTAGCTGTTTACAAAAACATGTTCAGAAATACAATTATATATATAATATGGGCTGAAAGTGCACACTCCCAGCTGCAATATGAGAGTTTCCACATCCAAATCGGAGAAAGGGTTTAGGAATCATAGCTCTGTAATGCATAGCCTCCTCTTTTTCAAGGGACCAAAAGTAATTGGACAATGGACTCTAAGGGCTGCAATTAACTCAGAAGGCGTCTCCCTCATTAACCTGTAATCAATTAAGTAGTTAAAAGGTCTGGGGTTGATTCCAGGTGTGTGGTTTTGGATTTGGAAGCTGTTGCTGTGACCAGACAACATGCGGTCAAAGGAACTCTCAATTGAGGTGAAGCAGAACATCCTGAGGCTGAAAAAAAAGAAAAAATCCATCAGAGAGATAGCAGACATGCTTGGAGTAGCAAAATCAACAGTCGGGTACATTCTGAGAAAAAAGGAATTCACTGGTGAGCTTGGGAACTCAAAAAGGCCTGGGCGTCCACGGAAGACAACGGTGGTGGATGATCGCCGCATACTTTCTTTGGTGAAGAAGAACCCGTTCACAACATCAACTGAAGTCCAGAACACTCTCAGGGAAGTAGGTGTATCTGTCTCTAAGTCAACAGTAAAGAGAAGACTCCATGAAAGTAAATACAAAGGGTTCACATCTAGATGCAAACCATTCATCAATTCCAAAAATAGACAGGCCAGAGTTAAATTTGCCGAAAAACACCTCAAGAAGCCAGCCCAGTTCTGGAAAAGTATTCTATGGACAGATGAGACAAAGATCAACCTGTACCAGAATGATGGGAAGAAAAAAGTTTGGAGAAGAAAGGGAACGGCACATGATCCAAGGCACACCACATCCTCTGTAAAACATGGTGGAGGCAACGTGATGGCATGGGCATGCATGGCTTTCAATGGCACTGGGTCACTTGTGTTTATTGATGACATAACAGCAGACAAGAGTAGCCTGATGAATTCTGAAGTGTACCGGGATATACTTTCAGCCCAGATTCAGCCAAATGCTGCAAAGTTGATCGGACGGCGCTTCACAGTACAGATGGACAATGACCCCAAGCATACAGCCAAAGCTACCCAGGGGTTCATGAGTGCAAAAAAGTGGAACATTCTGCAATGGCCAAGTCAATCACCAGATCTTAACCCAATTGAGCATGCATTTCACTTGCTCAAATCCAGACTTCAGACGGAAAGACCCACAAACAAGCAAGACCTGAAGGCTGCGGCTGTAAAGGCCTGGCAGAGCATTAAGAAGGAGGAAACCCAGCGTTTGGTGATGTCCATGGGTTCCAGACTTAAGGCAGTGATTGCCTCCAAAGGATTCGCAACAAAATATTGAAAGAAAAATATTTTGTTTGGGTTATGTTTATTTGTCCAATTACTTTTGAGCTCCTAAAATGTGGAGTGTTTGTAAAGAAATGTGTACAATTCCTACATTTTCTATCAGATATTTTTGTTCAACCCTTTAAATTAAACGTTACAATCTGCACTTGAATTCTGTTGTAGAGGCTTCATTTCAAATCCAATGCGGTGGCATGCAGAGCCCAACTCGCGAAAATTGTGTTACTGTCCAAATATTTCTGGCCCTAACTGTATCTTCAGGCTGTGTTATGGCACGTTAGGCAGTAGGTGCCTTGTAGGAAGCTCCCTGTCAGCAGCTCTCACCCTGTGGCTGGATGGGGCAGTTATGGACCCCTTTATACTCCTTATTTAGGTATATTTAACGTATAGGCATCCATTAGCGCTAGTCGCAGATAGAGTTGATAATGTTTTCATTACCACATGCGTCTTACCTACTGCTCTGAAACGTTCCACAGTCTTGCTGTGTCCCCCGATGATACAGACAAGAAAACAAGATTTTGGTACTTACTGTAAAATCTCTCTCATCTTGTTCATTGGGGGACACAGCGCCCACCCAGTCTGGTATAGGATTGTAACGTATACGTCTCTGGGGTGGAGTGTTCTCAGTGCAGTCACACATGGTGGTAGAATGAGTTACAGTTCTTATGTATTGTGATTAACTATTATTGTGGTATCCTACTTGGCTGCTCGTATACAAATTGAGCTAGCTGAATGACTGCAGGAGGGTATAGCTAGGAGGAGCTAACACTTTTCTGCCTAGTGTTGCCTCCTAGTGGCAGAAGCTATACCCATGGTCCTTAGCAGTGATCATGGAAAGTTAAAAAGCGTAAAACGTAAAGCCTCATCTCCTCTTACGGATTGTATTCATGAGCAGAGATGAAATTACATACCCAAGGTCTCCGGATTTGTCCCCCGATGGGATCTTTATCCACAGATCTTGCTCAGGATTTGGCGCATGCGCCCATCAGCATAATGGCGGTCACATGTGCAAAAGTCAAGGATTGCCCAGGAAATTTAAAATCTCCCTGCTCCTGGCTACCAAAGGTAGCGAGAGCCTGGAGCAGTGACCAGTGGCTGGGGATGTCACAGGGGGCCGCGGTATGCGGTTACTGGTCACATGATCGTAGTTATCCAGTGGATAATGGCGATCATGTAAAAGTCTTTAAAAAAAGTTGGAGTTTCATCTTCCCCCACCGCTGCGATCAGTGAGAGGAGATGAAACTTTGACTTAAAGCCTCCGCATTTGAACCCCGACACAATGATCCTCCACAGACCTTCCCCGACTCCTGCGTATGCCCCCGGGGATAAAAGGCCGGACACATGGACAGGAGCTGGGGAGCTCAGGAAATTTTAAATCTCCTTGCTCCCAGTCACCAAGAGCCTGGAGCAGTGACCAGTGGCCTGTTCTGCGGTTCCTGGTCATGTGCTAGAAATTGCGGATTCTGCAGGTGTTTGATCTGCGGTAATACACGGATCAATCAAATGCATTGGATTACACAATTCCACTCACGGGTCAGAATTACGTAATCCACTCGAAGAAAAAAAAAAGAACGAAGCATGTTCTATTTTGCCGCAGATATCCGCAACATAGAGCCCATTGTGCTCTATGATTGCAGATATATCTGCAGCCCATACACAACTACATTGTATACGGGCTGTGGGTCCCCGTGTCATTGCTGAGTGATGGTGGGGAAAATATAAACAAGAAATGTGTACGACGCATGACAGACAGATAGAGATATATAATATTTTTTTCCCCACCCGTTTTGTATCTATGTTACTATTTTCTACGGGATAAACATGGATAAGTATTTGTCCCGTTGCCCTGTAGACAAATGACAGTAAATGCGGATCAAATATGGACATGCACTTGTAGTCATTTGTAACACGTTAATACACTTGTCTGAAACGGACCTTAAGCAGAAATAGCTTATAGAGTAAAACAAAGCAAAAACCACCAACTATACGAACACAAATTAGTTTATTTTCTTCTCAAGTACTGAAGTAATAATAATAAAAAAAAAAAAAAAATTACAAGTGTTCTGAAAGGCCCACTGCTAATGGGCCCCCATCCTCCTCCCTCCCACCCTCTCTCCAATATGGTCAAAAAGAGAACCCAAAAGAACTGTTAAATTAAAGTCAACAAGCCAACGAAATCTAAATCAAAAAGTATTTAATTACACAATTCCAGGCACGTCAGTGCTAGTTCTAAATCAATGTAAAATTATAAGAGCCTGCTTATTTACATTTTACTTAGAACGCGCATTCTAGTAATGCTTCATGGCTACAATAACTCATTTAAAAAGGAAAAACATTTTTTTATCTAATGTTAACCGACCTACGAGCCCCAAAATATGGAAAAAACAAACAAAAAAGCATATTTAAGTCAGATTTACACAATGTTTCTGGAGGTTCTCCAAAAACGAGAGGTATATTTTGTACAGTCTAAAAAAACAACAAAAAACTTTTGGTTTTTCATCAACTGATATAGAGAGTATGGCACCTCTGAAGAGAGGAGTTTTTAGTAGTTAGGACAATGCAGCTCTGGAGAGTAGAACCAAACTTGTGGCGATCGCTTGGAATTTATCAAATTCCATCCCAGGGACTGTAAACATCTCCTAAGAAGTTCATGTTGTGTACGAGGTAACGTTCATAGAACTAGTGATGGGAATAGAAAGGGGAAGAAGCAGCTGCCAGTGGAAGTCTATCCGTGAATCCATGCATCAGTGTTAAACCTTCCCGAGGCTGCTCTCATTTGCTTTCAGTACTGCAACCGCATCCTTCACAGCATGGTAGATCACATTCTTCACCTGCAGGGAAAACACAGTTATACAAATGAAGATAGCGAAACATTTACCTATTACACATTGGCCATTGTGTAGGCTAAGGCTGCTCACACACAAAATAGGCGTCAGTTCAAAAGGTCCTATGTTTATAGGGGTTGGACTTGACTTACTTTGGCTGCCTACACTATGGGGAGCTTACAGAAGAGATTCAGTACGGTGCTCACTTGAATCCATATACAGTACACTTCACCGCTGCTGACACTTTTTTTAAATTATAAAGCTGTTTTTCAATGTTAAAAAAAAACCCCAAAAAACAAAAAAAAAATAACTTTTTGTAATACGCGGAAATAGTTAATTGTGGGATGAACAGATGATTTATTTAATTGTTCCCGTTAGCATCTGTTTAAAAAAAAATAAATGTACTTAATGGTGTGATGTCACATGAACACAGCACATCTCTGCAGCGGGCCTCTTTTCATTGCAGGCAGTGTTAGCAATAGCTGGAATATATGGCAGTCATCCTACCAATGATGTACACCCGGCATAGGAAAGGTACCTGAAGCTTGTCCTCATGGTTTGTGTGCGTATGGGAGAGATAGCGGAATTCCTGAGTCAGGCAGAAACAATGCTTCACGTGTTCTGGAGATACAAAGTCCTCGGCAACTTTTATGCAGCTGTATAAGTTATGAACCTGAGAAGATGAATGAGGATATTAGAACAAGCACACATTTATCAGTAATAAGGTAAAGGGGTTGTCACAGCTAGTCAGTTTTTACATAAACAATCTCCCTATTCTGAGAACCCCTTTAAGGCCACAGGAGGGAGGGTACATTAGAAGTATTAGGCTTATAACTTAGTCAACACATACCTGATGGGGAGCTCCAGCCGGAATGAAGACTGCATCTCCCAAGAACTGCACAATGGCCCATCCCTGAACCCCATGTTCTTGGAGCAGTCTTTTCCTCAATACAGTATCCAGGTACCAGCTTTGATCATGGATGGGATCATGGTCAGCTGGGTTCTCTTGGCCTTGTTCTTCTGCCACCTAATGAAAAAAAAAAAAAATGATCTCAATATACAGCCATGCAGGGAAGATGCAGCTCGTGCTGCTGCTCCATTCACTTCACTGACAGCACAGGAGATTACAGAGTTCAAGCACTTCAGTAATCTGCAGTGCCGTCATTGAGGTATATGGAGCAGCGGCATGCCTGTGCAACCTCTGCTCCATTCACTGAGGGACTGTCTCCATTCTCTGCATCGGTGGGGTCCCAATGGTCAGACCCCCACCAACCATAAAATTATCACCCATCTTGTGGATAGTCGATAACTACAACTTGGCACAACCCCTTTAATTTACATGGCACAGGAAAGAAGCAGCCAAATACCTTTTTTAAGAACTGTCGGATCTTTTCAGTGTCCTTGGCTGCATAGATATGCCACAAAGCTCCAGGCTTCTCCCTGAACTCCACAAACCGCTTAACGGTCAATTCATCTGCATCTCCATCACCTAAGGTCCTGAGCACTTCTGTTTAAAGTAAAAAAAAAAATGTCATCTCAAATTGCGAGAAAAAAAACCCCACATTCTTAATACATGAACTAAGCAAGAATTCTACCTTGCTCCTGATCACCCCCATCCTTTGGGATGCCTACATAGACCATCACATTAGCAGCATCTGATACATCCAGGTGAAGGTTTGTTGTACCAAATTTCCGATCCTCTGGCGTAATTAAACCTATTGGAGAAAAAAAAATAATGTAATACTTAAATATGATGTACAGCAATATGGACAGTGTGTAATGCCCATTCCGCTCAACAAAACCAGTCAAGTCGAAAACGCTGATAAAAAGATACGTTCCCACGCAGCAGAAATGTTGCGGATCTTCTACATCAGAAAATTTGTGGCAAAAACACACTGCATAAAAAACAAAAAAAAAAAAAACCCTACAAACACACGCACACCATTGATGTGGATTTTGGCCGACTTCAGACAGCACAAGCTACTCTCAACTTCTGAATACTGAGCGCTGCTAGCATCAAGCGGGCCAAGTGCAGTCACCTAGCAAATGCCACTAAGCGCCACCACTGATCAGGTGATGACACTTCCGGATCACCTGACAGGCGGTGGCGCTCAGCAGTGGTTGCCCAGTGATTACGTGCGCTGGGCTCTTGATGCTGGTAGTGCTCAGTATTTAGAGATGAGACGGGCGCCCCTATGTGTAGGCTGAAATCAGCTGTAAACCTGCATCTGAATCAGAGTCAAGATCCACACCATTGATTTTTTTTTTGATGTGGAAACGCTGTGGATTTTGTGTAGAAAATCCACAGCATTTCTGCTACGTGTGAACATACCCAATATAGAAAGCGCAATTCAAAAATCTAGTAATGTCTCACCGTAAGCATTGTACATTTTAGGTCCCAAGTCCGGGCGAACAAAGTAAGTAGGAAGCCGAGCGGCAAGATTTAGCTTGCCCTCTCTCCTTGTGTACTCAGGCAGTGGAATATTTTTCATCAAGTCATCAAACCTGTAAGTGGGAATGATCAGGTTACCATGTGCACAATGTCTCTATACTATAGCATAACATACAGGTAAGATCATCTATGGCAGCGTCCCCCCCCCCCCCCCCCCAACCTTCTCAGATCCTCACCTTTATAAATATACATACAGGTCAGAAAATTGTGATAGAAAACATACCTAGACAGCATCATATCTCTGAAGTCTTCACCAGGGGGCCAGTCCTTCAGTTTTAGCACCATAGGATCCCCAGCATCATTTTTAATGCGCTCTATTAAACAAGGATAAACATATTAAAAAGGAGCAGTAAACAAAGTCCGCTCACAAAACCACAACTCCGTCACACCCCTGTAGATATTTCTGGAAGCCCCCAACACAGCATTCCATTTGAAGACAGGCATTTTTCTAGACTTCCTATTAGTGTTCCCACTATTGTGCAGTCAGACATTCCCTAACTTTAGGATAGGGATACGAGATTCTACCTAGCCAGACATTAATGCCACACTTTTGGCCTGCAGAAACCAAGATGGCCACACTGGCTTCACTGACTACCTGATGTACACTGAGTATTAGTATATTTTATTATTCCAAGACACTACTATCTACACTGCTTAACCAGCGCTGGCCAGTCACAGCAGCTAACAGTCAGTGCCTTGGGGTTCCGTTACATGAAACCATTCTAGTTTATAAAAAAATAAATAAATAGTTGGATCGTGTGAATGATAATTGTTCAGTGTAAACCCGAGCAACAACTGGACGAACAACAATTTGTTTGCCATTCATTTTACACATGCATAAAAAAAATCTTGTTTGCTCGTTTCGGGTAAACGCCAATTGTCGAGTGGCACACATTCACCAGCATAGCGAACATGAACAACTAAATGATCTAGCAAACAAAACTTCAGCTATTTAACTGACTGCATAAAGTGTCTGCAAGAGCGAACTCTTATTGGTTCATTCGTGTGAACGATTTCTCACTCTGTATAAAAAGGCGCTTTAAGCCTGGTTTAGACACAAATCGACTGTTGTACAGCTAAGCGCTCCGAGCGGGGGATGCAGACGACAAGCGGGGCCACTTGTCTTCTGCATGTAGCCGTTTTCTGCACAAAGCGCCCGGCTGTTATACAGCTGAGCGCTAAGAGCGGGGTAAACAGAACACAGCTGGAGCGCTGTGTTTTTCATACCCCACCTGTGTTAAGGGGGCGGGTCACAGCTGAATGAATAGTATCAGCTGTATTCTGCTGTGAATCCCTGATCGTGCTGAAAGAGAACGATCAGCAATCCCCTAACGAAAACAGCACAATGTCAGTGCAGTTAGACAACGATTATCTCTCAAAAGACGTCTGAGCGATTTTTGAGCAAAAATCGTTGTGTCTAAGTCAGCCTTTAGACTTATTGCATACTAATGCACAGTGTGCATCAGGTGGACAGAGAAGCGGTTCAGGCATTTTTGTCTAGGTCGGGAGTCCGTGAGGGTCGGACCCTGACTGAAGCAGTCGCAGTGCTTTTGTGAGCAGGGTGTACCCCTCACTGTATAGTAGACACCGTGCTGTACATTTTGATGTGATTTGCCTGTTATTACTGTTCAGTCTCATTCAAGTAACCAGATAGCTTCTCGACCAAGTCTATGGTGCACTTGCTTTAAAAATTTGGACTGTCCAGGTCAGCTGATCTACGAGGGTGCCATGTTATCAAATCAACAGTGATCTGATATTGATGGCCCATTCTACAGGAATGCAACATTCTTTTAGCCTTGGTGAATCCCTTTAAAGAAAACCCTCTAACATTTTATAGAGTCTCAAAAATGTCAAATTCTGGGCAACTGCTTTAATTTGATCAAATCATACATACTGGATATGTCTTCAAAGCCTTCCCAGAAGTCGCCAACGGTGGCTCCTGTGATTATGTCATTAGTCCGACAATTCACCAGGTCAGCCTCTTGATCCCCAAACTCATTCCTAAAGGACTCTGGTCTCCATAAATCAGTATTCAGTTTTTGGTGCACCCCAGACACCATGACAGGCTGGAAGAGAGAGATTTGGTCATTAATAAGTGAACTTCAAGTGCTCCTGCTACTTCAGAAGAACTAAAATGTACCGTAAGCAACTATGTTCTCTGCCTAAAATCGTAGCTCTTAAAGGGCATGGATATATTTACAACCATGACAGCGTACCAGGCGACGTACCTGTCCTTGTTTCCAACATTCACGGAAGACATTCCAGTTGCTCTTATTGGTAGGATCTTGCAGACAAAGCAACCTATTGTCACAGAGCCAGTAGTGTGGTGTATTGAAGCCCATCAGACTGGGCTGAACAGCAAGGCCATGCGATACCTTTACTGGATCAGATGGAGGCTTGGTTTGAACCAAAGATGCAAAAATATCATCAAGCAACTTAGGCGTGCTCTTCTCACCTCCCTCCGGCTGCAGATAAAAAGAAAGAATGGTTTAAAATCAGCTATACTAAAATCTTAGTAGGTTCATCACTTTCATGTATGGGTAGGTCTAAATGCTGTCAACTTTCTGAAGAACATGAAAATTAGTTTTCCTCCTAAAAGCTGCCTTTATAGTGCAATCCACAAGGTGGCTACAGTGTAAAATCAATAAAAGCCTTAGGCCGGATGCCCACGGACAGATTATCGCTGCGGAAATTGTGGTCAGACACCCGCTGCGATTTCTGCAGTGATGTCTGTCCATAGACCTGCTGTGTAAAACGATTCTCCCCTGCCCACGAGCGGAAATCAGCTGCGATTTTTCCACTTGCAGGGAAGAAATCAGAGCATGTTCTAATTTGTGAGAACGCAGACGGCTTCCATTGCAGTCAATTGGAAGTCGTCCATCCCGCGATACTGCGCACAGCGGAAGTATTGGGGGAATCTACGTCATACGCCAGCGCCGGTTCGCCAGCCGACACTCTCGCGGCAGATCCCTAGAGGAGAGTATGGGGTTTCTGGGGGGCGCCGGGTCCGATTCCGCTGCAAGATTTTGTAGGGGGGAATTCGACCCGGCTGCGGGCATGAACCTTAAAAGGAAAAAAACTAAAAAATCCACTTACCAGCCAAACCAGAGACACCATCATTGTTTTGGAGTTTTTGCTCCCCATCAGTACAGAGTGGGGTTCTATTTATAGTTAGCATGTTTCAAGACCCTTTAATGAGTGGGACACTGATTCACATGGTAGTTACCTATAGGTGGCACTAGAGAACACTTCCTTTCTTCTGAAGGAAGCATTGCCAGTAAAGGCTCCCTACACTAGCTGGATCTGCGCAAGGAGGCCTATTATTAAAATATAATGTAACCATTTAAAACTACAGGGATCTCTCAATTCTGTCAGCTTCTCACATCTCATTGACCAGTTAAACACACTGTTGTAAAGAGTCATAAATTAAAGGTTTCCACCTCCTAACTGATGACCTAACCTCAGGATATAGCTGAATGGCAGGGGTCTACTGCTTGAGATTCTCACCGATCAGTTGCACTTGTACTACCAAAAGCAAGCGGCTGCAACATGTATGGAGCTGTCCGCTTCCTGCTCTATTCACACTGACAGCAGCCCGGAGAACAGACGATCAGCAGGGGTTTTGAGTAGCACATTCTCGTTAAATCAACTGTAGCTGACCTATCCTGAAGATAGGTCATCAATAGGAGAGAGGGGAAGACCCTTTTAAGGAACAGTAATTTGACAAAATCCTAAGCTCACCTTTACACTTGAGGAATTCAGTAGGTTCCTTAAGAATCCAGAACTGTTACTGCTCATAGGAGAAAGAATGGAGCTACTGAATGGCTGCAATGCCGAAGCTGGCTTTCCAAAACTAGCAAAAGAGGGTAGTGCTTTGTTTTCAGTTTTCAGTGCGGATGTGAAGAGGTTATCTGTGGGAAGATGGCAATGTTAATGAAGCTTATTCTAGAGGTAAGCAATTACTCCAATGAGAACTTACAATTGAACCCCCTCAGGACCAGGGCATTTTTCTCATAAATTGATGTTCCATTAATAAAATGTAGAACAGAAAACATCAAACATCAGATGTAAAAGCATTAAAGCACGGTGCACATCATTTTAACGGAGGGATATATCGAGGAGCAAATGTCAAGCACCAGAACAAGACTTTTGTATTTACCGTAAAATCCCACTCGTCTGTCATTGGGGGACACAGCTGCACGTTCCAGAGCAGTCCCACGGGGGTGGGTGGAAAAATATTTTAAAAATAGGCCGCATGTGGTCAATTTATAGACATTTGTAAAACTTTGACCGAGGGAGAAGACAGTATGCAAAAATATGCAGCCTATAAAACTTTTTAAAAAGTGTGTAAAGAGGTTCATGTAGTGGTCTTACACATTTGTATAGCGGACACACCACGAGGCACCCACCGCCCAAGGAAAATGTGCCAGGGAAGGGAGGCACTCCGCTTTCGCGACAGTGGGCCTCTACAACTGATTGGATCCAGTGAGAGATGACCACTTTGGAAGCCGCAAGACTACATCTTGTGCCATCAGGTATTACGAACAGAAAGTCAGAACATCTGAAAGAGGCAAGACCGCAAGACTCAGATCGAGTTTGTGAAAAGCACACACTCTCTTGGATGAACAAAAAGGCGGCAGAACAAGGTCTTCATTGATGTGGAACACAGACACCACCTAAGGTAGAAAGGAAGGCACAGAATCACCTTGTCCTGATGAAAGATGGTGAACGAAGGCTTGGCTGACAAAGCTAAGAGCTCTGAAACCTGGCAGATCGATATGACGGCTACCAAGAAGGCCACGTTCCAGGTCAACAAACGAGCTGGAACATCTCTAAATGGTTTGAATGGATGAGACTGTAATGCATCCAGTCAGATTAAGATTCTATTAAGAACAGGTATGGAGGAGCGGGATGGGCAACCCCCTGTAGAAAAGAATGAATAGTGCAGATACTGGACCCTTTAAAGAACCAAGACTCAAACCCCTATACAGACCCTCCTGTAAAATGATAGACGATGGCAGAGAAGCACACAGGGTGATGATTGTGGTGTTTATTGGGACATTTTTCCAAACGCGATAATAAACCCGAGAAATTTATGAGTGACTAAAGTTTTGCGAAAAAGGTTCTGGGAATTTAAAGGAGTCAAGTTTAAAAGAAATATAATACTCAAGAAAGAATGTCCATTTTTACGGCCTCCATTCGTCCAAATCAGGCTAGAAAGGAGGGTTCCAGGTGGCGAGATCTAGGACCAGGCCGTTTTTGACCTTCAGAACAATTCTTTTTTTTATTTTTTTTATTATTTTCTTTTGATCGTTTTGTCGTCCCCCCCCCTTCCCTAAATTTGGCATCATTTCACCAATATAGGGTCTTGTTCTTTTGCAGGACAAGTCTTATTTTAATTTAATTTTGAGAAGACAAGAAATAAAAAAAAACACACCCATTTACCTTATTTTTTACATTGTTAAAGTGACTGTCCAGTTTTGGGACAGCATTCTGCCCCAGTAAGGGGAGGGGAGATGGGTATATGACCTGTAGTTTTGCTTTGCCGTTCCTCCAATATGCTGGTTTCAGTTCCTATTTTTAGCTGGACAAGATGACTGCAGCAATGTCCTAACTATTTAATGCACTGCTCTGATTGGCCAGTGCTGATCACATGAGCAAATGTGGCCAGAGAGCAGATACACTGCACTGTTAGGCCTCATGTCCACGGGGAAAATCAGGCCCGCTCTGGATTCTCCATGTAGAATCTGCAGCGGGTCCCTCCTGCCCCGCGGACATGAGGGCTGAAAATAAGAATAAATCAGAATTAACTCCCCTCTCGCACGCTCCGGATCCTTCCTTCGCTGCCGCGTCATCTTCTCTGCGTCGCGGCCGGATCTTCTTTCTTCGGCCCGGCGGATGCGCAGGATGACGTCGGTGACGTGCCCCGCGCATGCGCCGGCCCGAAGCAAAATGATCCGGCCGCGACTAAGAGAAGATGGCGCCGCGGCGAAGAGAAGAAACGGAGCGGGTGAGTAAAATCAGATTTTTGTCTCCCGCGGATCCGGACGGCTTCCATAGGCTTCAATAGAAGCCCGCGGGAGACCCGCACGAAAATGGAGCATGGGCCAGATTTTTTCATGCTCCATTTTTTTTTAAAATCACTTTTATTGACCATCCGCGGGTATTTATCTACCTGCCGGTGGTCAATGCATCCCTATGGGGCACGGATCCGCGGGCGGGCGGAAGAGTTAAAATCCGCTGCGGATTTTAATTCTTCTTTTGCCCGTGGACATGAGGCCTTAGTCTAGCATAACCAATGCACTATGGGGATTAGGTAGTCTGAAGATTGTGTCGGCCATCTTTGACAGCTGAAAACAGGACCAGGAACCAGCAGATCGAAGATACGGCAAAGAACAAGTGCAGTTAAATGTATCCTAAGCCCCCTCTGGTCCTGGGACAGAATTTTGTTCTGAAATAGGAGATTTATTGTAATTTGGAGAATAAAGCAGTCAATACATCTATAGTACCGTGGTTCCCCTAAAAGCAGACACTGTCTTATATTAATTTTCGCCTCGAGAGGCTGGAAAGGGTGTTCCAGGTGGTGTCTTATACTTACCTAGTCGACGGCGTCCCGGTGCCTCGCACTGGTCTACGGCGCTGAGGCAGGGCGACGTGTCCTCCGCGCTGACACCATTCTCTTCCTGGTAACTAACAGGGCTTTAAATACCCCGCCTCCAGCAAGTGGGTGCTGCGATTCGAGCACGAGCACCGCTGGCTCAGCCAATTAAAGACATCGCTCGATGTACCATTCACTGAATGGCTGTGAATGATCGAGCGCCGGCTCTGATTGGCTGAGCCAGTGGCGCTCATGATCCAATCACAGCACTCGCTTGCTGGAGGCGGGGTATTCAAAGCCCCACTAGTTACCAGGAAGAGAATGCTGTCGGCGCGGAGGACACAGAACCCTGCCACAGAGCTGGAGACCAGCGTGAGGGACCACGCCACTACGGAGCCACCATGCTCAATGGATATTGCCTTTACCATAATAAAGATATGGATGTTATTATAGTGTGCCTCTGTATTAATAGATATGCATATGCACAGGCAACAGTTAAGGCATACTATTGACAAGACTTTTATCTGGGTCCGAAGCGGTCTCCATAGGTCCCCACTGTACAGCACTACGATAAGGCCTAAAACTGTCAGGAACAGCCTTTATTTCAAATTCTCCAATACTGGCAGTTGCGACTCTAGTACGACTGTGCGTTACCGTCATCCTCCTGATAGTGATTGCATAATGACAGTAACTAGTGTAGTAATAGTAAGTTAAAGTGCACCAACTAGTAAAAGCGGTAAACTGCCAGCCTCACCTTTGTTTTCCTTGTTCACGTTTGTGTTCGGAAGATTCGTTAGCCAACTTAAAGGCCCAGAGAGTGAGGATGAAGGCGCTTTGCTACTGCCTGATAATGGATCCTGTGTGGGAAGTTTGCTCGGCTGAGGGGATCCATCAGAGGGATCAGAACTAGAAGAACTCTGGGAACAGAATTGCACATTTATGAACTATATCTTCCCCTCTAAAATCTCAAAATCTACAAAAAGAGCAGCCAAAAATACCTGCTTTGGCTCTTCCTTCACAGCTGGTCTAGGTAAAGGCTTTTGGTGCTTGTTGGAACAGGGACAATTTGACTTGATACCCCACTTTCCTCTTACAGAGTGAACAACATCTCCGACATCATACAGGGCTGGAAAAGAAAGCTTAGTTTAGTAAGGGTTCATTCACATGGGTGTATGATGCGTGTAAAAATGCAAAACACAGCAAATGTATGCTTTGCATATTTTACACACCTATATTGGGGTGTAATACGTGCCAAAAAAGGACATGTTACATTCTACATGTGCAAGCACTTATTTTAATTGTAAAACTTGCAGAAGAGTTGTCTGCTCACAGGAAATGAAGTGTCGTTTTTATAGGCTGGATTGGTGACACTTAGCCGAAGTAAATTTAAATTTCAGCAAAAACACTGTTGTGTCTCTCGGTCAAGTGTTATGTTGTGCTCCTTACAAAGGCATGATGTTCTGGGCTGTTCATGGGTGGTCCATGGGTCACTTTCAAAGCAGTCCTGCGGTATTAGTGTACCATGTCTCCACTGAAAGTATTAGTGGAGACATGGGTTGGCAGGGGCGAGTTCCAGGGAATGCCCACAGCTGCTGATTGGCTGGCCGGACATACACCTTCACAATTCCGCAGCATCCTGGCCGCTCTACTACTTCTGCTCCACGCTTACTTTGCCCTTGTGAGGAGGAGGAGATGAATCCTGCAGAGAGGGGGTACTTGGGGCCGGCGGCTCAAGCAGCTTGGTGTACTAGGCCACGTGCAGCTTCGGAGCCGCTGACTAGCAGTGCGTGTGTTTCAGCACTCCTCACACTCGGCCATAGGAGGATGCCACTCTCAGCCAATGGAGAAGCGGCTGCTGGCGAAAAACGGATGCATGCCTTCCTTCCTGACAGCCACAATCAGAGCAGTCAGGATGCTGCAGACGGTCCATGGGACTCAGGCGTCGGGGGAAGCCCTCTCTTTCCACCTGAATGGCTGTGCAGTCCGCCAGCTGCGGAGCCGCCCCCCTGCCACATGGAAGGAGGGAGTGCTGAGCCAGCAGAGGCTGCTGTGGACATGCGCATTCCATGTCAGCTCCCAGGTGGGGATGATGGCCGCTGTGTTGTCACTGTAGGTCTCCAACCGGAGGAGCCAATGTGGGCGTTTTTCTGTGAAGGTGTGTCGGGCAGTCAATCAGCAGCTGTGGGCGTCCCACCCCCGCCTCCACCCACACCTCCGGGGTAGACATACTGCACTAATACCCAGTCTCGCCTGCTCAGACAGAAAGAACTGGATGGCCAATTATACAAGGCTAGGCATTCCATGTGAGGTGGAGGGGTTACTCAGAGTAGCCCATGTGACTGGCAGTCAAACCTCCATGCCACTGTTAGAAAAGCCAGACAGCATGTCATACGACCAGGGGACAGAGATGGTGTTCTTGCCCAAAATTGAAAAAGGATTTTTATAATTAAGTGGCTGCAATCCAACCTAGTTGTCCATACGGCAGCTTTGCCGTCTCTGCAAGAAGAAAAATACCCTAGAGCCTGTGCATATAAATGGTATGCATTAAGGCTAAGCAGTTTATAGTAGAGAGCTCTGTGGACCTGTTAGTCCCCAGTCTAAAATAAGCAGTCCCGGTGATTGTAATGCAAAGGGTGGTGGCGCGATGGAGGCAGACCCCTCTTCTCAGCACCTCAATCTGCATTAATCACAATGCAGAAGGGCTTATACAGCCAGGATCACAATCACCAAACATTAAAATTGATTATTCTTATAGAAATAATAAAAATTACCTTTTCCCGGTACAATCTGAGTTGGCATTAGATTGTCAGGTTCGTGTAACTGCCCTTTGCAACACTTCAGCCAGGCAAAGGTCTCTACTCCCTCATTATCTTTAACAAAAGGGAAAGGAAACAAAAAGTTGATAATGCCAGCTAGAATCAGAGACTGATAAAAGTAGATTAAAAATGCTGAAGTCAAGACCTACGAGAAAACAGAATTTCATTTTCTATTAGTGACACTTACTCATGCTTTTCTTCTTCATCCGGTGACAGTCTACACACACCCCAAAGCCACATTTGGGACAGACAAAATGGAGATTGAAGATGGTTGTGTCACAGACATCACACATTTCTCGCACACCACGCACAGCACGTTTCCAGGCTACTTGTTCTGCAGGAAACAAGCAAAAAAAGG
This sequence comes from Eleutherodactylus coqui, assembly GCF_035609145.1. Lineage (NCBI taxonomy): Eukaryota > Metazoa > Chordata > Amphibia > Anura > Eleutherodactylidae > Eleutherodactylus > Eleutherodactylus coqui. The sequence continues at coordinate 48,471,516 of NC_089843.1, forward strand.
TTAAGCAGACAAGAAAAAAAAAAGGATAGAAAATAGAAGATTAAAGTGGCCAACATCATGAAGTTCTTACTTTGTGGATCTACAGTAGCCATGACTTCCTTTTCTGACATGACGAGCTTACAGAAGTGGTCTCCAATGTTTGCCAGAATGTACTTGGCGGTGTCAAGGTCTAAATCCACAACACTGTTCACTAGAGGAAGCCACAAGTTTATTGCTTCAGCATCATATTTATTAGGAGTCAAGAAGCCTCCTTCCCGCAGTAATCCATGCTTATTGAAGTATAATCTGGGAACAAGAACAGATGGGTTAATTTGGGGCAAGTACAGACTCAAAGTATTACTGTAGTTTACAAATTCTACCAAATGCCAGAGACTACCAATAAATATCCAACAGCCACCTGAGCGGTACATTGAGCAAATATATTCTGACTGTACAGTTAAGGCCCACAATTCCACTATCCCTTTAATAATCTTCATAGGCTCAAACTCCTACATGGATTAATTTGCTTAACTATAACTTAACAGCAGTTGAAGCTCCATTTTTCTAATACAGAGCTCCAAATCTCCAGATTTAAAGCCCAACATTCTAACTAACTGTATCCACCACTAGAGGGAGCTGGCGTGTCCTCCTAGCAGTGGCTTTAGGTAGCCAGAATGTTACATTTAAAAACTATGGGGCAAACTGATTGAAAGAGTTGTCCAACTCTGAATGATTTAGGACCAATCCACCCACTGAAGGAGGAACTGTGAAATGGCCCGGCCTGGCCTTACAAGCACCATGTCTGCTTCTTGCTGTTCACACCAAAACAATGGCCCGGCAATCAGCAGGAGTCAAGGGGTTGCATACCCTCACTAACGAGCTATTTATGACCTACCCAGAGGATAGGTCAGCAATTTTTCACAGTTGGAGGATCTGCCCTTTGGGCTAAGCCCCACGGCAAGAAAAGTTCAAAGGAGCACATTTTAGTGCAAATGTAACATGAATCAAAGTTTGTACTTTTTATGCTAGAAAACTGGTGCAAAAGTGTTAACCCCCACTTGTAACATTTACAAAGCTAAATTTCGAGACTTCAAATAACAGACACTCACCTCCGAAAGTGAAAAAAGCGGCAGAAGACTGCTGCATCCCTCTGCTCCTTGCTGCGCCCAAAGCGATCCAGACGGCACTCCCTACACTTATGCAAATGTGGAGCAATGTCATTGCAAGAGCCATCCTGCACAAAGCAATCACCGCTTGCTTGGAGCCTTTTCAGCTTCTGTGGGTCCAGCAATATAGATCTGGGATATGTGACTAGAAAAAAAGGGGAAAGAACACACACTGAAATTAGTTACACCATACACAATATTCTATCTGATAGCATCGGGAATATAAGAAACACAAAATGCTTGCATCAGCTCCATCTAGATTAGATTTATGGAATTCTATAGATAAAATATGCATCTACATGCAAACTGAATCCAGCTTAACTGTAATGGGAACGTGTAGTTGATGCTCACTTACCCCCGTCATTTTTAATTGGACTCTTGTGCGGAGTAATCTCCATTTTTGAGGCATTTTGAACAGGAAAGTTTAGTGGCCTGGCCTTGAATTCATTTTTCACAGGCGGTAGATGAGCAGCAGGCTTGGTCTGAGTCGCTGGAGCTTGGCCAAATACACTTGCCGGCTGCCGGGCTAAGCTTTTACAAGCCTCAGAGCTTCCCAGCCGTGGAGAGTCTTTCACAGTCAAAGTGTTTTTATCAGGAAACCGTTCCACAGAAAACTCAAAGCCTTTTGGGAACACAGTTGAGGGTTTTGTAAAGGCCGCAAAGAGGTTTTCTGACTTAGGTCCATCGTCGCCATTAGCGTGGCTGGCCCAGGATGAAAATCCTCCAGTAGATTTGTCAGTCAGGCCAAATCCTAGCCCCTTGCCCTGTGACATTGCAGCGCTGAGAAACAAGTTCTTCTCCTCCCCTTTTCCATCACCGTTCAGAATGGAGGAAGTTTCACTTGGCAAGTTCTGAGAACATTTCCTGAAAAGTCAGAGGTATTGTTCTTTTAAAGTAAAAGTGTTGGACGTACAGAAAAAGCACTTATACACCAACTTCGGACAATGGTAACCCCCTAAAATGTAATGTTCAAACACTTTATTCATTTCTTCCCCTACATATACTGAGGTGAAGGTTTATTCTTGTCTTATTACGTGATGGCATATCGCTAGGGTATATATGCCACCACTTTATGACAGGTGGTGGTCAGACTTCTAGGACCCAAACCAATCCCTGAACGAAAGCAACACAATGCTAATTTAGTGTGACGTCCCCATTCACGTTTCCCCTACACGGTGGTGATCCCAGCCACCTGGCCGAGCCTTTACATCTGCATCAGAGGCGCTGTCTAAAGCCTCCAGTACACATGCTGCATAAAGTTCCAGCCAAAATATTGCAGCAATCCGCGCTATTATACCGGGAAAATGCTGGAAAGCATACCAGAAGGACCCCGTTATAATCAATGGGTGTCAAGTCAGCGCCATTAAATTCCATCACAAGACTGACCCCCTTCCCAATCACATAATGGAACAGGAACACTGAATCCTAAATGCAGATATGAATGTAGCCTTAGGGAATGGACCAATGCTTTGTCACCTTCCTTCTTAAGATTTTATCAAATATCTTTGTCTGCAGTGGATTTGGCGCTCTAACATAATACTAAACACTGATCACGATGGAGATGTATTCTGAAACCGACACAGAAATTTGGATATAGTTAGGAAATCAAGTTCTATATTAGTACACAATGTCTAAGCAGAAATGTACTTTTCTTTCAAGTAATTTTACCCTGGAGGTGTTGCAGCACCAAAGCTTGGAGGAGAATTTGCTTGGGGTGGAGTCGCACGCGAGGTTTGGTTTTGGCTGGAAGGCGTAGAGGCGGTACATCCCAACAATGCTTCTCCAAATCCAACAGGCACAGACTGCTTAGATGACGGACTTGATGTTGTCTATAAGAAAATAGAATTCCCATTACAAGTAAAACAGAAACAGACCTTTAAAATCAATGAAGATGATTTTATTAAGTCCCCAATTTTACTGAAAAGATATTGCTAAGGGAATGGGAAGGGAGTAAAAACACTGTCATACTAAAGTACACTGATTCAGCTCCAGGGTAGACCAGCAGGGAACAGGGAAGTATAAAAAGCACTCTCCTCTGACCTCAGCCGCCCCTGTCCTATGTGCCCATAAACATAGCTTATAGTACGCATACAACCTCACGGTTTCTTTAAAAGTACATTAGCAGCCTACTTACTGTTTGGTCAACTTTTCCACTTTCCGGTGGCGTTTTCATGAAATTAAGAAGAGAGTTCCCTGAGGACTTGGGGTTGTCCACCACTACCAATGTCTTCCCATCATCTCTGGAGTAGGTAAGGAAGTTTGGCTTCTTAGCAGATGCTTTAACAGATGCCTTAACAGGTGCCTGAAAAGGACATAATGAACATAAGACTCTGCATAGAGACGCGTGCAATGATATTAATTCCCAACACAATGCCAAATCTTTTCATATAGCTCAAGTCATTTACCTTTGCAACTCTGCTCTGTTTGGCGTTCACCTTTGCGGTCCCTCCTTCAGATGGCCTTTTCATAGGTGGGACAAATACTGAAAGAAACATGAGCAGTCTGTCAGCCACGTATATATGTCACACATAAAGCCGGTCATTCTGTAAGTAATGCTTGTGGCAGATGGTGAAATCTTACCTCTATCAGCGTAGTTATGTACGAGTTCAACGTGTATTAGAGCTGGATCAATAATCTTCAGATTGGGGACCTATTGGAGAATACAGACAATGCATGCTAACTAGCAGGAAAACATATCAAAATCAATAAAAAAAAACGATTCAAAAAGGTAATCTAAATGACCCCCAACCCAATAATGCATAACTGGATGTTTACCTGTTCACATTTAATCTCCAAGGTCCGATGTGTAAGGCTCGAGTTCATCACTGAGGCACTGAACCACTGGCATCCTTCACTCATACTATACACTCTTATAGATGATCCAACTAAATTCTTGGCTCCTTTAAACAGACAGGAAAGAAAACCATGGCGATCTAGTGATTCAGTCATTCTTTCATAACCATTTTACGTTTTTACAGAAAGACCTTAGGCTCCGAAGTGAAGAATAAAAGGCCCTCATAAACAAACATTAACAGCCCGGACAGAACCCATCAATAAAGGTGGAGATGAACAACTGTTTTGGAGTGACTCAACTTTCCCATTAGTTCCTCTAATTGGGACATATGGAAAGACTGTCCAATGTGAAAAGCTCCTAGATCAAACAAGACTACTCTAGAAGCTTCATTTTTAGCAAAAATCACTTTCAGCGCCAAAAAACCTGATTCTGTAATTACACATTTCTACTTGTAGAAGTCTTCATAAGATCCATAGCAGAAGATGCCGGCTCACCTTGCAGTATACGATTTTCATCCACACTCCTCCGTATGAGCTCCTGAAAGGACTTGTTAAATGTTCGGTTTCCCTGCATAAATTGCTTCAAGCTCTCACGATCCTGTAATAACGAGAATAAGAGACCAATCAGCTTATGGATGGAGGAGCAACTCCGGCATCTCATGGCCTCCTGCAAGCCTTTATGCACTATAAAGCATAACTATGCCTGGTCATTAACAGGTGAGAAAACCTACCTGGTCTGAAAGGGAACCTGTCACAGCTCCATAAACCAAGTTATGGTGCTATTAGGGAACATGAGACGGAGCCGGGTATGGTATTTTTATACTCGCCTGTGAGATCCAGAGTCCCGCGCACTCTCCTATACAAGTCTATGGACTTCTGAGACAGACACTGCTAAATCGTGATATATATCTGTCACGTCCTCTTAACAGCACCATAACTTAGTTTATAGTGCTGTGGGGACGTGGCCGGACACGGACACGGACACACACACACACGGACACACACACACGGACACACACACACGGACACACACACACGGACACACACACACGGACACACACTTCCTATTGTTGTCCGATTTCTGGATGAGAACAGTACTTGTCAATGTGTTGTGTTCAGCACACAGATGGGATGTCCAAGTGCTGTCAGCTGCAAGTTGCACCCCAGAGTATCGTATGCATGTACCCCAAGGGCTCGTTCACATCAGTGTTTTGGTTTCTGTTTTAGTGACAAGACTATTTTTTACCTTAAGGACCAAGCAATTCATCGATTTCACTGCAAGAGCCATAACTCATTGGACAGTCGTATGAGGGCTTGTTTTTATGGGAATCGGTTGTATTTTTAATCGCTCCACTCTGTGGTACATTTATATTGTGTTGTAGAAAAACAACTGAATTGGCATCACCGCATTCTACGATCCATAGCATTTTTATTTCTCTGGCAACCAAGTCGCAGTTTTCTTGGTACCATCTTGAAGTACATGTGATTTTGGATTACTTTTTATTGCATTTTTTTGGGAGTCGAACAAAAGAAATCGCAATATAGCAATTCTGGCCTTACTTTCAAATTATTTTTACAATTATTTTTCTCCCATGTTCACCATGCAAGATAAGTAACAATATTTTCATTGTCTGGGTCGTTACGAACGCGGTAATACCTATTGTTACAACTTATTTTGGCATTTCATCTATTTAAAAATAGCTTGTGTGCGCAAAATCTATTTTTATTAAACCTTATTGAACTTTTTACACGTTTCAGGCAGGCATGCAAGACGGCACATGCTCTGTTCCTTCATGTCTGTCTGGATTGTTTAATAAAGACTGAAAGCTTTTAACCCAATGCTGGATTTTCTCCATTTTCCTGTGCATCGGTTGTGGTTTCCAGCCAGTCCTTGCATGGGAGCGACTGCAGAGGAGCTGGTTTCTGGTTTGTATTTCTTATTGAACTTTTGGCGCCCTTTTTTCAGTTCCTCTATGGGACTTGAAGATGTGATCATTCGATCACTAGGATAGGACACTGCATTACTTGTGTAGTGCATTCAACAATGCCTATGAGAGCAGCCTATTAGACTCTGCTTATAGGCTGAGGGAACATTGAAGCCTTTATAAGTTTTCCGGCTGCCATGGAAACCCATTGATACCTTACAAATGGACTGCGGGGTGCCAATGGGTGACAGAAGGAACCCCTCAGGTCATCTGCTTACATGCTGCAGTTGCTATTGGTTATAGCATGTAAGGGGTTAAAACTGGCAGGATCTGCGGTTTCTCCGCTCCTGGTTGTTAGAGAAGGAGCCTGGCTGTCAGTAGAGATACAGTTTGATTTTCTTTTCTCCCCCCACCAGTCTGCACTGTTATTACCTTTTAAAGAAGGGTAATCAACACAGAAGGGAACTGATCTGAGCATAAATGAAGCTCAGAAAATCACTGAAATCTCAAAAAATGCCCAGCGAACACCTGCACACGCTTAACAATTAACAGGAGTCATGTGTTATTAACTAATAAGCTGGAAGCCAGCAAAGACAAAGGAATATGTGATAAAGGTCATCCAAAACCATTAAACATTAACCCACATATTCTAAGGCAAGAGCTTCATTCACATTGGCTTGCCTGGCAGGATCCCCTACATACGCTTCATTTTGTGACCATTTTACACCAATCTATAAGAGGATATAGTTCATATTTGCAGAACAGCTCAGAAAGAGTGTTAGCTCTTCAGACAGTTTACAGGCTCATCTCCTTAATTTACATATCACGGTAAAAGGGCTGTGCCCAATTATATCGTGGGAGACGGCCGCGCGTATGTACTTGGCAAGTTCCAACATCGTCATTGAAATTAATGGAGTGGCATGCACAATACTTGCTTTATTCATGCAGGGACCTTTGGGGGTCTCAGCAGTTGGACCCCCACCGATCATACAGTTATTCCTATCCAGTGCATAAGGAATAACTTTAGAACTTGACACAACCCCTTTAAGCTAAACAGATAAGAAAGACAGAAGACAATTACCCGTAAAGCCTTCACGACATCCTTATTCATAAAAGCTTTGTGTCGGTCTCCAAGGAACTGTATGCAGGTCATGGGCTCCATGGAGGTCTTGCTCACTATTACTTTATATTGCTGCAGGATGGTAACAAAAGGAAGATTTAAACAAAACTGAAGAACAAAACAAAAACACACATCCCATTAGAAAAAGGTCATTCCCCGTGCGCCGCAGGAGCTACAGAACTGTCAAGAGATGGTAATGGACAATGAAATCCACAGCATAATACAGTACAAGTAGAGGCTCCGGTGACGCTGCAGAGGGTTATGTTCATGTGGGGTCTCTAAAGATCCAGAGGCCAAAACCACTTTATTTTAGGCCATTAAACTCAATATTATGACGCTGAAATGACAAAATGATGATTAAAAAGAGACACCCGTCTCTACATATAGGCATCTCTCCCTCCCTATTCCTGCAAAGGAAGAGTTAAAATGCATGTGGCCGATGCTTCAGTGCATCGCAGGCGTGCCGTATGTAGTACACATGACGCCTCCAGAGAAGGGGTGTATTTTTAAAAAAAAAAAACCCTTTTAAGCAGAAGAGGGCAGGAGAGAGCCGGACAGCCTGCAGATGGGAGCTGCCCATTGGACGGTCTGAGGCCAATTAACATATGTGGTAGGAAGCCTTTCTGTGGGTATATCTAGAGGTGGGAGCTGTGGTGCAGAGGTAATGGTGCTGTTGTAATCAGTCACTCATGCGTCAGTATATTGAGTTTAATAGGCAAAAATTAGCTGTCAGACCTCCTTTAAGGCCTCATGTCCACGGGCGGGTTGGACTCCACATGAAGGAGCCCGCAGCAGAATCCACCCCTGCCCGTGAATGGCGACCACATGTACCTGTCCAGGTCTTCTTCCATTTCTGTAACTCCTCCTTTCCCGCGGCCCGTCCATAGTGTCATGAAATGGAGCATGCTGCGATTTGTTTTCCAGACCAAAGGATCCGCAAAACAAATCTGCATGCTTTAATTCAGGTGCGGACACCCATGTGTCCCTATAGGCGGGTTAAATTACAGATCTCCCACAAAACAAACCTGGCCATGGGCCTAAATCTCATCGGCTATATCGCTAATATGAACGCTGCGAGTTTTCTACACAGAAAATCTGTAGTATTTCCCCCGTTGGAGCGCCACACTGATGTACCTGTAGGAAGATGCCCTGTCTACATACCATGGTGTATAGGAAATGCCAGACAGCGCACAATTGTGAGAAAAGTTGTTCAGATGGATGGGTTTGCACAATAATTGTTTGATGTAAACATGTGCAGCGGTCAGTAATTAATTGTTTCATCAGCAATAATCTTTCATGCAGTGAAAGCCACTATTTGTCGGCCGCTGCATTGTACGATCCGCTGAACAGAAAGCAGCGGCAGAAGGCTGACCGGAGAGGTCGCCATGTAGGATGAACGATTATTGTAATTATCATAAACTATTATCCAACTATTGGTTACACGCCCATCCTAATTTATCCGCGTGTGTAAAAGGGCCTTTAGGAGGCCTCAGTAAGGTCTCAGTAGGAGCTGTAATCCAATTGCCGGTGGACTTTATTTTTTGGAAACATGCCTATAAAATTAATCCAGTCGGCTCGCCAATAACCTTGCTTAATAAAAAGAACAAAAGTGATTGTGCAACTACTTGGTAATCACTGCTACACACGGCGTGCTGACTGAACACTATAAGGGTAGGTTTACGTAACATATAGGGTGTTTTCACGCGGCGGAAACACTGCGGATCATCCACCAGTAAGTTGTAATTAATGAATCAAAATCATTAAAACAAAAATACATGTTCAGCACCGCTGCATCCGTAAAAGTCCGATCTATCAAAGTAACGCATTATTTACTCCACATAATAAATGTCCGGAGAAAAATAAATAAGAACGCCAGAAATGCAATTTTTTTTGATCATGCTGTCTCTATGCAATAAAAAGTGATCAAAAAGTCATATATTTCAAAATGGTACTAACGCAAGCTACAGGACGGAAGTGAGCCTTTGCACAACTTCGTGGACGGAAAAATAAAAAAAAGCTATTTTCTGCTGCCATCTTCTGCTCACAATAATTTAAAATAAATGATCTTTGAAAAAAAAAAAAAAATTGTACAGCAAGAAAAACAAAAACAAACAAAAAAAAACTACATACGTTTGGTATCGTAATAATTGTACTGACCAAAGAATAAAGTGACGATAAGGGGTTAAATAACTGGAATTGGGACGTAATACTATCATTTCGTTTTATCAGTGTAATCAGCAGGTTTTAATTTTACAGAAAAATATCAATTCCTTTCTGTTATAAAATTTTTTATAAAGATTCGCTGCAGTGTGATCCCCCTGTCTAAAACCCCTTTGTTTCCTCGGCCACTTCTCTCCGGAGAGAAGAGATAAACAGAAGTCATTCAGCACTACGGCATGAGATCCTCACCATAGCCGGGCAGAGGACAGACATAGAAGGGTTACTCGGACATTTGCGGTCAGCGATCACCAAGCTGTGCTCCACTAGAAACATCTGGACGTCTGCGCCGTACACCTCGATCCACACTCTCTTCTCCCACGGCTCGTCTTCAAACTCCACACAAACCTGCAAGACATAAGATGCATGTGAGTCTTAGCTGATAGAACCCCCCAACAAGGAGGTCGGCTGGGCGACACACCGACCGGAGGAATAGTGACTAAGGTCCTACCCGGTAAAGCGTGGATCCCCGCCAGGTCACGACTGACATAGACTGCTGACTAGACGCATCTAGATGATCATCTAACCAGTAGGGTCTTCCAGCAGTCCTCACCCCCCCCCCCCCCCCCCCCCCTCACCATCTGCACTTCTCTCTGGGGAAATTACAGAGACGTATTCTGCGGGGTACTTTACATTGTGCCGCGGCCCCAGCTGTCTGCAGGCTGCAGACATGACATGTTGGGTCCTCGTGGCATCACAACCTTAACAACGGGAGAGCTGCCGCCGGTAAAGGAAACTAGAAAGAATAGAAACTGACCGGGAATTGTTGTGGAGTTTAGAGTAACACCGCCTCCCTGATACCACACTCATACACTGCAATACTTGGAGGGATGGGCGGTGTATTTATTTCCAGCTTCATTCACAACAGAGGACACCATAGTGGGGAGTACAGAGATAACCTAGTAAAAGCTTCCCGTGGGAGGGACATACTGGAGACACACACTGTATAGTCAGTATAGCATGCTGCGCTCTTTATGGCACCTGCAATGATGGGGACCAAGTGTTTTTACAGATTGTTTCTAGGAAGTGGAGTACAGCGCCCCCTCTGGGGCCTAATGTGGATTACACTGCCCGTCAGCATATAAGCGGAGTACAGCGCCCCCTATGGGGCCTAGTGTGGATTACACTGCCCGTCAGCATATAAGCAGAGTACAGCGCCCCCTATGGGGCCTAGTGTGGATTACACTGCCAGTCAGCATATAACCCCAAGTCATATAAATCTCAAGGAGAGCAATCTGTCCTGCAGCAAAAACGGGTCCTTACAAGAGCTAAACCACCACAGGCAGAGCTACGCTGATTGCGGCCGGCACCGGGACTTGCCTGTTCTATCACTATGACGAGTCCAGGTGCCAGTCACAATTAGCAGACTGCAGGGAAGCGACGCTGCACCCTAATAGCATCCCAAGTGATTATGAAGCAATTCCATCTGCTTTGGTGCAAATGAAGGTGACAACAGGAGCGCCGGAGAGGAACAGCAAGACACCCCAAAAGTGACCGGAGACAATCCCTCTCCTTCCTGACCGGTTTTAGTTTTGCTGGTGTCCTTCTCACTTCCAGTACACGAGGCGCCCCCTGCAGCCCAATCAGCTTGTACAGGTAGTCCTGCTCCTCAATACGTGCCATCACAGGGTTTGCTGGGTCACCCAAGACAGTCTCCAGAGCCTGGAACAGATACCAGGACATGGGCCGTTACACTGGAGAGCTGGACAGGGACGGACTATTATCCTACACGCTTCTGATAAAGCTGTCAGCCTCTACAAGGGAGGTACGAAGGCCCAATATCCTGTAGTGGGACCAGTGCTCACAGCGCCCCAGAATGCCAGGTCCACCACTGGTGCCCCATTCTCCTCACTGAGCACATGGCAGGATCTGGAGACATGGTAACACTATCGGATGCATTCATGTTTGCAGCCGTGTATAATTTTCAGATTATATATTCCCTTTATGACTAATTAACTCCTCAGTAGAAGCAGCGCTGCTTACAGATACCAGGCTGTCAGGTGTGCAACGGGAAAGTCTGGTTGGAGCCAAGAAACAGCAAGAAGGAGGTGTAGTCCTCCCGTTCAGTGAGACGGGGCGGGCCTGCACCCACCACCGCCCTCTGCTGCTGAGGGGAGGGATGTGCCACCACGTGGCTACTGACAGTGTGTTTACATGTGCGGGGAGGAGGTGACACAGTAACGACAGTCTGGGATTGGTCAAGGTCCCCTGCAAGCTGCTGCACAACATCGGCCGACTGAACAGAGGGCAGGAAAGCTTCTCCATGGAGATTGTGCCATCTACTGGCGGCTCCGCTCACAACAGATACACATCAGTCACCAAGTCTGGATCCGGGACACTGAGGGCCGAACGGGCAGAAGCCTCGCCCAACACTGTGCCCCATCATCACTCCTCGACGGCTCTTCTCGGCTGCAGCGATCAGTGATCGTTTGTCAGCTGGTCCTTTTACACGGCACAACTGTTGGGCAAACGCTTGTGCCCACTACTCAGGGCGTGTAGAAGGACCTGTAGTATCTGGCGGTGTACAGCGTGGTTGGGATGGACAGGACGTGCAGAAGGACCTGTAGTATCTGGCGGTGTACAGCCCGGTTGGGATGGACAGGACGTGCAGAGGGACCTGTAGTATCTGGCGGTGTACAGCGTGGTTGGGATGGACAGGACGTGTAGAGGGACCTGTAGTATCTGGCGGTGTACAGCGTGGTTGGGATGGACAGGACGTGTAGAGGGACCTGTAGTATCTGGCGGTGTACAGCCCGGTTGGGATGGACAGGACGTGTAGAGGGACCTGTAGTATCTGGCGGTGTACAGCCCGGTTGGGATGGACAGGACGTGTAGAAGGACCTGTAGTATCCGGCGGTGTACAGCATGGTTGGGATGGACAGGACGTGTAGAGGGACCTGTAGTATCTGGCGGTGTACAGCGCGGTTGGGATGGACAGGACATGTAGAAGGACCTGTAGTATCTGGCGGTGTACAGCCCGGTTGGGATGGACAGGACGTGTAGAGGGACCTGTAGTATCTGGCGGTGTACAGCCCGGTTGGGATGGACAGGACGTGTAGAAGGACCTGTAGTATCTGGCGGTGTACAGCGTGGTTGGGATGGACAGGACGTGTAGAAGGACCTGTAGTATCTGGCGGTGTACAGCGCGGTTGGGATGGACAGGACATGTAGAAGGACCTGTAGTATCTGGCGGTGTACAGCGTGGTTGGGATGGACAGGACGTGTAGAAGGACCTGTAGTATCTGGCGGTGTACAGGACGTGTAGAGGGACCTGTAGTATCTGGCGGTGTACAGCGCGGTTGGGATGGACAGGACATGTAGAAGGACCTGTACTATCTGGCGGTGTACAGGACGTGTAGAGGGACCTGTAGTATCTGGCGGTGTACAGCGCGGTTGGGATGGACAGGACATGCAGAAGGACCTGTAGTATCTGGTGGTGTACAGCGTGGTTGGGATGGACAGGACGTGTAGAAGGACCTGTACTATCTGGCGGTGTACAGCCCAGTTGGGATGGACAGGACGTGTAGAAGGACCTGTACTATCTGGCGGTGTACAGGACGTGTAGAGGGACCTGTAGTATCTGGCGGTGTACAGCGCGGTTGGGATGGACAGGACATATAGAGGGACCTGTAGTATCTGGCGGTGTACAGCGCGGTTGGGATGGACAGGACATGTAGAAGGACCTGTAGTATCTGGCGGTGTACAGCCCGGTTGGGATGGACAGGACGTGCAGAGGGACCTGTAGTATCTGGCGGTGTACAGCCCGGTTGGGATGGACAGGACGTGTAGAGGGACCTGTAGTATCTGGCGGTGTACAGCCCGGTTGGGATGGACAGGACGTGTAGAGGGACCTGTAGTATCTGGCGGTGTACAGCCCGGTTGGGATGGACAGGACGTGCAGAGGGACCTGTAGTATCTGGCGGTGTACAGCCCGGTTGGGATGGACAGGACGTGTAGAGGGACCTGTAGTATCTGGCGGTGTACAGCCCGGTTGGGATGGACAGGACGTGTAGAGGGACCTGTAGTATCTGGCGGTGTACAGCCCGGTTGGGATGGACAGGACGTGTAGAGGGACCTGTAGTATCTGGGGGTGTACAGTGTGGTTGGGATGGACAGGACGTGCAGAGGGACCTGTAGTATCTGGGGGTGTACAGTGTGGTTGGGATGGACAGGACGTGTAGAGGGACCTGTAGTATCTGGGGGTGTACAGTGTGGTTGGGATGGACAGGACGTGCTCTGCCGGCTCACTGGATACAAACTATTCTACACAAGCCAAGTTCAGCGATGGCTACAGATGACTACATATATAGAAAAAAAGGTTTTAAAAAAAGCAGTTCACCAGCAGCACACAATGCCAACCAACACAGCGGGACCAGAGAAATGCCACAGCCACAACAGGAACATGGACCATTAGTCCAAAATAAAGACCCAGTGGGTGGAAACGTAGCCTGCTCCTGGCATGGAGGAATAAACCTACTGATCTGTTTTGCACCAACTTATGGTGCCACCGACTGTTCCTCACTACAGATGGCGTCCAGCGGGAACACTCGGGGCTGGAGCTCACGGTCCTGGCCGCAGGAGGTCATCTGGTCCCAACTCAGGACTACACAACTGTCACCACCTCCTGCTGTAGGGAAGTCCTACCCAGGTTTTTACTTCTCTACATTTGCCACGCAGCTGAATGCCGTCTATTGTTCCCTGTAAGCAGCCGGGGAGGGGCAGGACTGGAAGACCTCCAGCAATATTTACATCCACGTGAGTGATCTCATCAGGTCTTTTCTAGCTCCTTCACGCTCTCATCTAATCAGACAATCCCCATTACTGATGGTTCCTCTCCTGCTACACAATTATGAACATACAGACGGTGTTGTGAGGGGAACACATGCTTCCATGTTAGAGCCTATTGAAGGCGGCAGCTGCCGGTATAATCCCCTCGCTCCCTCCCGGCAGCAGCACAAAGCCGGCATGGATGCCTTTTATAGTATGCAATCTGCAATGCCAGCAGCAGGCAGTCCGTCCCCTTCCAACTCGCCGCTGCAGCCTGCCGGGAGACCGCCAGAGCCACCCCGCCGCTGCAGCCTGCCGGGAGACCGCCAGAGCCACCCCGCCGCTGCAGCCTGCCGGGAGACCGCCAGAGCCACCCCGCCGCTGCAGCCTGCCGGGAGACCGCCAGAGCCACCCCGCCGCTGCAGCCTGCCGGGAGACCGCCAGAGCCACCCCGCCGCTGCAGCCTGCCGGGAGACCGCCAGAGCCACCCCGCCGCTGCAGCCTGCCGGGAGACCGCCAGAGCCACCCCGCCGCTGCAGCCTGCCGGGAGACCGCCAGAGCCACCCCGCCGCTGCAGCCTGCCGGGAGACCGCCAGAGCCAACCCGCCGCTGCAGCCTGCCGGGAGACCGCCAGAGCCAACCCGCCGCTGCAGCCTGCCGGGAGAGCCCCAGAGCCAACCCGCCGCTGCAGCCTGCCGGGAGAGCCCCAGAGCCAACCCGCCGCTGCAGCCTGCCGGGAGAGCCCCAGAGCCAACCCGCCGCTGCAGCCTGCCGGGAGAGCCCCAGAGCCAACCCGCCGCTGCAGCCTGCCGGGAGAGCCCCAGAGCCAACCCGCCGCTGCAGCCTGCCGGGAGAGCCCCAGAGCCAACCCGCCGCTGCAGCCTGCCGGGAGAGCCCCAGAGCCAACCCGCCGCTGCAGCCTGCCGGGAGAGCCCCAGAGCCAACCCGCCGCTGCAGCCTGCCGGGAGAGCCCCAGAGCCAACCCGCCGCTGCAGCCTGCCGGGAGAGCCCCAGAGCCAACCCGCCGCTGCAGCCTGCCGGGAGAGCCCCAGAGCCAACCCGCCGCTGCAGCCTGCCGGGAGAGCCCCAGAGCCAACCCGCCGCTGCAGCCTGCCGGGAGAGCCCCAGAGCCAACCCGCCGCTGCAGCCTGCCGGGAGAGCCCCAGAGCCAACCCGCCGCTGCAGCCTGCCGGGAGAGCCCCAGAGCCAACCCGCCGCTGCAGCCTGCCGGGAGAGCCCCAGAGCCAACCCGCCGCTGCAGCCTGCCGGGAGAGCCCCAGAGCCAACCCGCCGCTGCAGCCTGCCGGGAGAGCCCCAGAGCCAACCCGCCGCTGCAGCCTGCCGGGAGAGCCCCAGAGCCAACCCGCCGCTGCAGCCTGCCGGGAGAGCCCCAGAGCCAACCCGCCGCTGCAGCCTGCCGGGAGACCCCCAGAGCCAACCCGCCGCTGCAGCCTGCCGGGAGACCCCCAGAGCCAACCCGCCGCTGCAGCCTGCCGGGAGACCCCCAGAGCCAACCCGCCGCTACAGCCTGCCGGGAGACCCCCAGAGCCAGCCCACCACTACAGCCTGCCGGGAGACCCCCAGAGCCAGCCCACCACTACAGCCTGCCGGGAGACCCCCAGGCCCACAAATGTACAGGGCCCAGAAGCACTTTCATTAAAGAAAAAGAGTGTGTTCAATACTACAGGTGAGGCGTTGAGAACCCAAAACCAAATCCAAGTCTGAACACCAAACCCTAAACACATGCTCCGTCAGTGCAGATGGACCAAACCCATTCATGGAGTACATTAGGGAGGGCACTGGACGCACCTCCAACGGCAAAGATCTCCGGACTTCCTCTTGGGGTCATCAGCTAATGAGCACAAAGCTGAAACTGAAAGGATGGCTTGGATTGGCTGGGATATCTGGTGGGAGGAGTCGTTCGTATAAACAACTGGAAGTATGCAGATAATGGTAACAATGTAATAAAAGCAGGAGACGCCTTCGGCAACCATATAGCGCGGACCTAAACACTGGTGCACCGACCGCGGCAGCAACTATACAGCCCGTTAGGGGTTTAATCACCAATACCCCATATAGAGGACCACAGCGCCGGCGGTCTGACCAGATGAGTATGTCTATCCAAATAAGCACAAGTATATAAGAAACTATTTGCTACAAAAGGTCAGAAAAGCATCAGAGGCGGCGGCCGGTCTGGGATCCCCCGGGGGCTGCACACGGACAGGACTCGGTCTGGGATCCCCCGGGGGCTGCACACGGACAGGACTCGGTCTGGGATCCCCCGGGGGCTGCACACGGACAGGACTCGGTCTGGGATCCCCCGGGGGCTGCACACGGACAGGACTCGGTCTGGGATCCCCCGGGGGCTGCACACGAACAGGACTTCGGATAACACCAGATTTACACTTTCCACCACTAATACATCAAAAATCAACGATCAAAGTAAAAACCATCCATGGCCGACTCTTCAGCAGACAACCCCCACTACCCACGGCTGCACAATACAGTCATGTTGGGAGCAGCCTGACTACGTCTCCAGCTCCCCCTCCCGTGTCTCCAGCTCCCCCTCCCGTGTCTCCAGGACGCGCTCCCTCCCTCCTCCGTGCTCAAGAATGTACAAGTTTACACACATGATAAGCAGGACCCCCTCCCCCACGGCAGAGGAACTCCAAACAGCTGGGGGTGGGGAAGAAGCCGCAGGACTACAGAGGAAGACAATGGCCAACTGCCTGGACTCCGCAGCTTGCTGGCCGCAGACAATAAGACCGATAGTCCTGATTACACCACAATCCGACATCGTCCCCGGTAACACAACACACTATGGTGCCAACTCCTCTACTGTACGTCGTGCCCACAACAAAGGACGCCCGGGTCGTACCCACGGACGATAGACATAACCCTGCATTTGCCTCCGTATTACACAAGCAGCCGAACCCAACAGGAAGCACAAAGGAAGAGCTGACTTACGTCAGCAGCGCATGAGAGCCCGGTGTACGAGCCATATGATGGCCGCCCGTAGCCGGGTAATGCCAGCAGGCGTGATGACATAACACTTGTGATGCCGCTGGTTGGACTAATCCTTCGCAGTCCCTGGAAGACCCGACTGCCCCTCCATGAGACGGCAGTCCTGCATACCAAGACTTCTGTCATGGTGGCCACATAAAGATGTCACCAAGAGACACTGACAGGCCACCAAGATGGTCACCTCCATCCACAAATACCTCATGGCTAGGGAAAGCTTCCCAGCACACCGCTCACTCTGTGCCATATACTCATCACTTCTCCCCCCACCTAACAGAATGGTCAAGTACTGCCATGTTGTGGAGCAAGAGCAGTGTGCTGCACGTGTATACACGTCACGCCTACTACACATACAGGCAGCATGGGCACCAAAACAGGAAGTCACTGACAGCGGAGGAGAAGGAGGAGGAGCCAAGATCAGACTGCACAATGCATTAACATTATTAGACTATAGGATAAGTGTTGTGTGCAGCTCCAAGAGTTCACCATGGTTATTGGATCCCTGTGAGAATTGGTACGAGACTGACACTCTCTACTACTATATGTATTGCAAAACTCATTTGGGTTTTGAAGAGTTCTAGTTTTTGGCCTCAACAGTCCCAAAACAAGCCATTATGCCGGCCCTCCAAGAAGTGTCCACTTGTGGACGAGATAATAGTTCAAACTGGGGCTCATCGGACGCAGGAACATCATCAAGAACACAAGCGAAGACTACCAGGTTAGTAGACGGCCAGAACAAGGAGGTAATCCTCACAGTAAGTCATTACCAATCCCACCAATGATGGGTCCCTGTGTACGGTGTTGTAGTATTACACACGTATCGCTAAATGACCCCAGAACCATCAGAAGCCACCCAATAATAAAGCAGACAGATCTCTGCATTATGTGTAATGGGACAACCGAAATGATGATCCCACATACCATATCATTGGGAGTTACCGGAGAGGAGGCCATGTTGGAAGATTTATTTATAGGGAACACGTGATCCAATCGCACATCGAGAAGCAGGACACGATCATCTGAGTGACCGGATACTCCATGTATAACTAGTGAGCAGAGGGCTCATCAATGGACTTTAGGGGTGCTGGGACACGTCCCCCTTCTGCAGAGTTGTGAGACAATACTTCCTAGGAGGTGCCCATACAAGCGAGATGACCAGCCCAAGCCAACGACCAACCCAATGTGTCATGTGTGCCAACTCTTCCTGGGCACAGGGGAGAAACCCCAAGTAGGTATGGTGGCGGAGGGGTACAGCTACACCTTTTACTGTCAGAATGACATGTTCATCAGGTAGTCCTACGTTGAACCCGTAGCGTCCCTCTGTGACTCCAGCAGCGTCAGACCCCCTCCTGTCCTCTCCGGGTCCCCACTACATCCGTGGAGCTCACCAGCCCATGCCAGCAGCAGATACAGTTGGCACATATTACCCTCACCAGTGTTGTGCCCGCTTTCACTACTAACACAATTACCTTACGGAGGGCCCTATACCCCGCACAACCTTTTTCTGATTTGGTCTCTCCCAGTTACAGATCGGCCATGTGTGATTGTAACTTGTCCAGCCCTCGTTCTTCCAGGTAATCAGTCTCTGGCGGTGGATTATTCCCATCACTCCACTGTAAGCCCAAGCAGAGCGGTGCTTGTATTTTGGTGGGGGGATGAAAGAAACAGCTGTTGACCACATGAGCATCCAGCTGACAGCTGAGTTATACGGGCGGCTCCCCAAAAGCCCCTTCCCCCCCGCCGGCTGCTCTCCAAGACTCCGACTTGAGGAAAACCCAATGAGATCGTTTTTCACGCTGCGCATTTTTAGAAAACGTCTGCAGCAAATTTTCAGCAATATTCTAGAAAACATTTCCCCGATATTACATGAAGGAGCCGCGCATTAACCCTTCAGCTCCAAGGAGAGACACAAGACGACTACAGATTACAGCGAGGCACACCGAAGACTCCTTGTGGGCAACAACCCAGTGAGGACGGCCGACAACACCCACCACAAACCAACCAGCGAAGACCTGCGCCGGGCACAGTGAAGTAACAAGCCATTGGTGGAGCTGCCGTAACCCGCCGGTCATACAGTAATCTGCGATGGCGACCGCCTACTGGCCCAGGAGAACTTCTCAACTGTGGAAAGGTACAGTTGGTTCCTGAACAGTAAACCGCACCGCAAGAAGGCGAGCTACTAGTAGAGACCCCCATACATGGGTTCAGTCATCCAAACCCGTGGGTAACATCGGGGCAGTGATACTCAACCCGACGGGGAAAAGATCAACCCGACGAGCCAAGAGCTTTAACATACCCATTAGGTACCCGTCAGACATCTCTCCGACCCCTCCCCATATCCATGCATGGAGGAAGTTGTACCCGTACACAGTTGGCAGCGGTCTACCAGAGAACAAGAAATTGGGCAGCCGAAGCTCCGTACCCTCTTCGATAACCGCCATCAGTGGAGAGTCAGGAGACACCAGTCACATTAGACAGTCGGGTACTGGCGTCACGTTCGGACACTCTCTAACATGCAGTACCAAGTTGTCTAATAGCGGGCTCACACAACCGCAACTCGTGGCCAATGTGAGGCCCGCAATGACGCTGTACTTTCTGCACGCCGTCTGTCGCCATTTACTATGGGCGTTTATGTGCGCCAAGATAGAACATGCCGCAATTTTTCGTGTGTGTGGCAACATGGATGCCTATGGGAGATCGGCACAGCGTATCCCACGCGGAATACGCTCTACTGGAGCGGTCATGTGACCCCGGCCCAGGGCAGATCTGTGAATTAGAACATACTTCACTACTAGACGTCGTCCCGGACGGAGATCATCACACGTCAACCAAGAGGTAAACAATAAGAGTCAACAGTAAACAAAGAGGAACTACAGGGAAACAACATAAACAACCACCCATAAACAGCCGTGTCAACAGCGCACTCCTCCACGGAAACCTCCATAAGTGCTGCCGCCACGGACGTACCTTCAGCTCGGCGCAGTTGACATCTTTGTGGGAGGCCGCCCGGATGATGCCGCTCCTCCACGGCCAGTTCTCCATCTGGTTGAAGTCCAGCTGCAGGTCGCCCCCCAGGACGCAGGTGAAGCGCTGGCCCACCAGGACCTGGAAGCTGTCTTGGTGCATGAGCACCATCATGGTGACGCCTACGGGCAAAGAGGGAAGAGGCGGGCATTAATAACAACCTTTATTAGCACAGCGCCAACTTACTCCGCAGCGCTTACAGGAATGAGAACCGGCTGGGACTGCGCCGGCCGCCGGTAGACTTGGTGGTAAAGGGGTAAAGCCGCTGCCAGCAACCTGCCCGCCCCCCCCATTACATGCCAACACGGGGGCAGGTGGCTCAGGAACGGGCATTTTAACCCAAAAATGTCACTTAGTGGACAAAAAGAAAGTGCCGCCCTGACCCCCTATAATTGGCACGGGTGAATGTCACCACGGCATCTGCACTCAGCATAAGGCCACCGAGTCACAACTGTGCCAAGCAGCGTGCCACCAGACGGGTCCGCGGGCACACGCACTCCGCAACTGTTAATAGTGGCTCAAAAGTGCCAAGACCACGGATCAGCGGACATCAGCAACGAGCGGCACAACGACTGCCGCCGACCATAAAGTAGACGAGCCAATAAAAGTAACATTGTTATGGTCCCCCTAATTAGCATATATGCAGATTACACCCCCATGCACAAGGCGGTGTTTAACCCTTCCTCCGCCCCGTGGGGGTTATGACGTCGCGGATAATTAGAGAAGCCGGCTAATACATCGCGTTATAACTGGTACCGGCCGGGACTCACCGTTTAATGTCGTTCTGGCATACACCGGAAAACAAAATGTCAGCCAGGCAGCGCCTCGGCGGCTCCAGCAGGGTCTACGCAATCAGCGCCCGCTCTATTGTCGTCCCCTCAGAGGACCGGGCGCAGCTCTCGCATCGGGCCAGGACACTACTATGCAGGAGAGGCGGACAAACACTACACGCGCACCATCCAAACCACGCCCCTCCGAAGCCTATTGGAGGACGAGAAACAGGAGGCGGGCCGATCTGAGGTAATACGGTTAACCATTGGCGGAATGCATCTGTCAATCAAAACCTGAGTTGCTAAGCGCCAGTAGCTCCGCCTTTCGCCGCCTCCACTTTCAACTTAGAGCAATTCTTTACAGCGCAGGGGACTCCAGCGCCAACCAACGCAAAACATATCCCTCCGCCGCCTTAGGTAATACACACGAGCGGCCATGAGTCGAAGAAAAAGTCCGCCGTCCGCCTATTTGCTTTATGATTACATTAAATGGCCTACACACGGCGCGGGATTGTCGGATTACCTACTGCTTATCGAAGTATACGATACACAGGCGATGTCAAAGCGCGGTGAACGATAGAACGGGGTAAATTAGTTCCGGCCGGCGGAAGAAGCCGTTTTGGTGCTTGGTCTAGGCCTACGTGCAGCTCTGTGCATCCGCAACGGGGGAAAGCGTCTAAAGAGGGGGTGGGGCAGGAAGGCAGCTGGTGCCGTGGGAGGGGTTCCGAGCGAAACCATTAGTCAAAGCGAGGCTGCGCCTTGTTTTCTTGGCTGCCATCTTGGTTCATCCGACGTGTTTGGCAAAATAGAAGCCAAGAAATAACGGTGATTTAGGCGGCAATAAAGTCCCGATTTGTATACATAATTCTCACCCCCGAGCAGTGCCTGTTGGGCTCGCCCATCCCCCGCCGCTTCCAAGCTTTGTCTCACTGAGCGGCGAGGCTTGGAAGGGCGGGAACTCCAGTGATTGGCGGCCATTTTGTGCTCGTCAAGGAGTTGAGTAGAGCCGTAATGGCGGCCGTTGTTGGTCACAAGCCTCCCATTCTGCCTTGTGTGCCGAGTCTGACTGGAATGTGGGGGGTTTTACTGGATTTTCCACTGAAGTCCCATTGTTTATGACGGAAAATAGAGTTTAGGGGCTTTTGTTGGATAGAATAGGCGTTTTATAGAGCTCTACAGAAGTCTTTCCAGAAAGCCCTAATTAGTCAGTCCAATTAATGATGGTGGCTCCATAATACCAGCTGAGGAGGAGGCATTACTGGTGCCCAATGACCATACATGGTTTAATGTGGGATCCAGCCAGGATATCATACTTTGTATCAGACAGTTCAGGTTTATTATAGAAGCAATTAAAATGTACAGGGATTGATCAAATCTACATTTTTAGAGTGTGTATATATATATATATATATATATATATATATATATATATATATATGTATATAATAAGCATTCTGTATATATATATATATATATATACAGAATGCTTTTAGAAATACCAAAACATTACACCAAGGTAAAAAAATAAAATTGTATATGATATATATGTGTGTATATATAATATCATATACAATTATATATATATATATTGTTAATATATATAATAGTATTAAACTCCCATATTTTTTTTATTTTTGTTATTTTATTGCTTAATTATGTTTAATTTTCTATTATAAGCTAATGAAGTCGAGATCTTTTATATAAACGTGTAAATAAGGCGTGTTGGTCTGGCGTATTCCACATGCGATATGTTGCCACGTGCGAGGAAAATCGCAGCATGGCTCATCTTAGCGCATATTATGTGAGCATAGACGCCAAGATGGCACACGGCGGTGGGCGGCACGCCAAGATGGCACATGGAGGTGGGCGGCACGCCAAGATAGCACACGGCGGTGGGCGGCACGCCAAGATAGCACACGGCGGTGGGCGGCACGCCAAGATAGCACACGGCGGTGGGCGGCACGCCAAGATGGCACATGGCGGTGGGCGGCACGCCAAGATGGCACATGGCGGTGGGCGGCACGCCAAGATGGCACATGGCGGTGGGCGGCACGCCAAGATGGCACATGGCGGTGGACGGCACGCCAAGATGGCACATGGAGGTGGACGGCACGCCAAGATGGCACATGGAGGTGGACGGCACGTCAAGATAGCACATGGAGGTGGGCGAGACGCAGCCAGTATGTAATATCCATTGCTTACTGACTCCGTGCCGCTCGCACTTATCTTGCACCCTGCACGTTTTGAGATACGCTCGTTTGCGCCCGGCCTGAGATAGGGGACCTGATCATGTTACTTTATTTTACTTTTATTTGTAAACAGCAGTTTGCGGTATTCATCTTTTCCGCACGGCGCGGCGCTCTCTAGATTTCTGTATAATACCCGTGTTCCATCATGGTAAAAGAACAGCCCAAATAACTGCGTGACGGCTCCATCATGTGACGGAGCGGCGGTGCCCAATGGACTACGATGGGTCCTCGCAGGCTTCTGTCATGGTGCCTGTCACATTAGCACTGGATGATGCACCGTGTTCTCCGAGATTTATACTGGACGCCACGGCTGGACATGTGAACAGAGCCCAACATCTCCGCCATACAGAAACAGGCAGATCCAGCACCGAAGGCCGGGGATCAAAAAAGATCTTTAGAACCAGATTAAAAATGAATGCCGCAGTCATGAAGGAAAGCTCGCGCGGTTCACACCCCGTACGTCACTAGGAGTACGAACACCATGTGCCATATTGAAATGCACACAATGTTTTTTGTGTCGAAATACTTCCTTTCAGTCCCTGGCGCCCACCTTGTTACATACCTGGCGCAGTGAGATCTTATCCGTGCGCCGATCAGACTCGCTGCTGACGTGGGCACTGGAAGCCGAGGCTGTGAACGGTTTGTGGTTTTTTCCTCTTCATCCTACGATCGCAGCCCGACACTCCAAATTTGAAACTTTTCATCCATCCAACCTGCACCTTCTACATTTAAAAAAAAAATGCCCAAAAAAAGTACAAAAAAATTAGGAACCGCGTAAAGCCACCAATGTAGTATTTGAAAATATTTTAAAATTGTAAATAAGATTAAATAAAATATAATTTTAATGTAAACTTTTGAACTCTTTTTGGTAAACATTTTAAGCTCATGATTTTAGAAGAACGCAGCAGATGAACTGAACCAAATCCATCATTGTGTCGGTACGTTTCTTGTGATTTATCCCCGTTTTCAGACAATCAAAAGCATGGATTTGCAAAGGGTTAAATGAAGAGGCCATTACACAGTCAGCGTTCTGGCTCCTCCATCTTGATTTGTTTGGGGCTGTGGGTCAGACGCCTCGGAGGCTCGCACCTAGGTTATTTGTCTTCAGTGTTGCTTCGCCTTTTAAACTTCATCCATATTTTAACATTTTATGAACCAACAATATAAATTCAAGTACTCTTGTTTGACAAAATGTTTGCATGATAATTAAGGCCTCATGTCCACGGTAAAAAGATGATTTAAAATCCGCAGCGTTTTTCCCGCACTCGGATCCGCGCCCCATAGGGATGCATTGGACACCCGCAGGTAGTTAAATACCTGTGGATGTCATTTTTCCCTTCAGACGTGGATTGCGTGTGCGCGAAAAAAAACGCGGCATGGTCCATTTTAGTGCGGGTCTCCTGCGGGGACGGCTCCCGCAGGCTTCTGTTGAAGCCTATGGAAGCCGTCCGAATCCGCGGAACACCCGTACCTGAATTAAAACTTACCTGTCCGGACGCTGCGGATCTTCCCTCCATCGTGGCCGGATCTTCCTTCTTCGGCTCGGCGGATGTGCCCGGCGCATGCATGCGGCATGCTGCCGGCGTGCCGAGCACATCCGCCGGGCCTAAGAAAGAAGACCCGGCTGCGACGGAGGGAAGATCCGCGGCGTCCGGACAGGTAACTTTAATCTTTTTTTTTAGCCTCATGTCCCCAGGAAAGGAGGGACCCGCTGCGGGATCCTGCATGGAGAATCCGCGGTGTTCCTGATTTTCCCCGTGGACATGAGGCCTAAGTATGTGTGTGTGTGTATGTGTGTATAATATATATATATATATATATATATATGAATGAGACAATCCAAATAAGGCCAGCTGCACACGAACGGATTTGCATTGCGGCATTGACGGTGCGGATGCAGCAAATACCGTTGATTACATGCTATTGAGAAGCTCTTCTCCCTGCACACTCGCGGAATTGAATCGTGATTTTCGGTAGCGGAGGAAAAATCGCAGCATATTCTATTTTAGTGCAGATTCCTGACCCATTAGTGATTGTACGAGGGGTGACTGAAAAGTTCTCAGCCCACCCATGAAATACTTGTCCTAGCCGAATCTCAGTTTAGCAACTAATAGTACATTCCTTTGCTTAGTTACATATCCAGGATATCATCATGGCAGACCGGCATGTGACAGAGCGCTACATTGCTGAGAGAGTGGGCATATCTCAGGAACGCGTTGGACACATCATAAGAGTTGTACTTGACTTGCACAAGGTCTCATGTCTTTTGGTTCCCAAGAATGTTGGCAGCAGAAAACAAACGCCAGAGACATGTCATGTCCGCCGAAAACTTGACCCTTTTTGAGGCAGATCCTGTGACATTTCTCAAACGTTTTGTGACAATGGATGAAGCATGGGTTCACCACTTTCAACCCGAAACCAAGGTTCAATCGAAACAGTGGAAACACCCCTCCTCAACCTACCCCAAGAAGTTCAAGTCAGTATCTTCAGCTGGCAAGGTGATGGTCCCTGTTTTTTGGGATTCGAGAGGTGTTATTCTGGCTGAATACCTGAAAAATGGTGAAACGGGGAACGCAGCATATTATCCTGCTCAACTAATGCGTTTGAGGGAGGCCATCAAAGTGAAACGCGTCGGGGTGTTGACAAAATGAGTGCTCTTTCATCAGGACCATGCGCCGCGCACACATCCGCCATTGCGATGTCTGCCATCGAGTCCTGTGGCTTCAAACTGCTTCGGCACCCACCTTATTCACCCTATTTGGCCCCCTCTGACTTTCATCTCTCCCCTAAGCTCAAGAAACATCTAGCTGGAACCCATTTTCGGTCAGATGACGACGTCATGGCTGCGGTGGAGGACTTTTTTGCCATGCAGAAAGAAACGTTCTACAAGGAGGGTATAAGGGCCTGCAGCACCGGTGCCAAAAGTGTGTGGCCCTAAAAGGGGACTACGTTGAAAAGTACCCATAAACATTTAGACTACTGACCACCTTTATTGGGTGGGCCGAGAACTTTTTAGTCACCCCTCGTATGCCTGGCTTAATTCTAGAAAAATTGTTCTAATCATTTAATTTCCTTTCAATTTTATCATATATGAAAAGAAATTGATTCAAATTGTATTTTTTTTATTCATGTTTTCTGTTTCTTGTAAGCAAGTATTCTTCTATTGTGTATTATTGGAAAGACACAGACTAAAAAGGCTAATTTTTTTTTTGTCAGTTCCATTGTA
This sequence comes from Eleutherodactylus coqui, assembly GCF_035609145.1. Lineage (NCBI taxonomy): Eukaryota > Metazoa > Chordata > Amphibia > Anura > Eleutherodactylidae > Eleutherodactylus > Eleutherodactylus coqui. The sequence continues at coordinate 48,497,773 of NC_089843.1, forward strand.
TATGCACTAAAAGACTAAAAAAGAACAGATGCGCCACATAAAGCTGCTTCATAAACTGCTGACTGATCACTTCCGATATAATCCCTTCATTGAAACATTACAGTTTCTTGTTGATTTTGTAAAAATTGTGTGGTAATTTTTTTTTTTAATTTTCCCCTAGTTTCTATGGCCCCAGCATCTGCCAGAGCGCTGTACAAAGATCATCACCCCGATTATACATGGTCATTAATGGTAAGTGATTGTGTTACACATCAGACTACCCAACTAATGATGGGATTAACTTAAAGGGGTTGTCCCGCGAAAGCAAGTGGGTCTATACACTTCTGTATGGCCATATTAATGCACTTTGTAATGTACATTGTGCATTAATTATGAGCCATACAGAAGTTATCAGAAGTTATTCACTTACCTGTTCCGTTGCTAGCGTCCTCGTTTCCATGGAGCCGTCTAATTTTCAGCGTCTAATCGCCAGATTAGACGCGCTTGCGCAGTCCGGGTCTTCTTCTTTTCTGAATGGGGCCGCTCGTGCCGGAGAGCGACTCCTTGTAGCTCCGCCCCGTCACGTGCCGATTCCAGCCAATCAGGAGGCTGGAATCGGCAATGGACTGCACAGAAGCCCTGCGGTCCACCGAGGGAGAAGATCCCGGTGGCCATCTTCAGCAGGTAAGTAAGAAGTCACCGGAGCGCGGGGATTCAGGTAAGCGCTGTCCGGTGTTCTTGTTTAACCCCTGCATCGGGGTTGTCTCGCGCCGAACGGGGGGGGGGGGGGGGGGGTTGAAAAAAAAAAAACCTGTTTCGGCGCGGGACAACCCCTTTAATGTAAGTAGTTGAAGATATATTTTGAAACAATATATTTTTTAGTGTTGACAATTTTTTTATTTTTATTTTTTTTTGTTGCCAAGGGGAATTAAATAGATTATTATTTGAATACATTAATTAATACATTCAATAAAAAAAATACTAAAATGCGTTACAAATATGGATTTGATTCCTTTTCAGTGAGGCCTTGTCAGATGTGAGGAACCTTCAAGCGAGTTGTGAGCTTGCATACTTTAGCCAAAACATTTAGGCTGCATCCACATGGGCGATGTGATTTCGACACAAGACAATCGCAGTGATATCTCATTGGTGGTCTGTGCTATATCACTGCGTTTTCTCGCGGCGATAACGTGATTTTATGTCGCTACAAAATCGCCTGTGTGGATGCTCGTTCACAGGGGTGTATAGCCAACAGGTAGTATGCGGTGAATGAAGTCCATAAAAGTCAATGGACTTTCATTGTTCCTTGCACAACGGCATGTGGACACTGCGTATCGATACGCAAGAGAAATAAATCACAGCATGCACTATTTCTCTGCGTACCACACAGCATGAGCCATGTACCTTGTATGGACAGTGTTTTCATACACATTAAAAAAAAAATGAAGAGTCGCACTGCCATGTTCATGTGTAATTGGTAAATTGGTATGCGGCCATTCGCAGCGCACTTGCAGGAAATACACGGTCTCTGCTGGCTCCTGCTGGCAGTGTGTTAGGCTGCTAATGTCTAAAACGCTGCCGGTCTATCTGCAGTTACGCCAGTGTGAATGAGCCCCAAGAGTGTAATAGCAGTACCTGGTGGGGTTGAGCCCTTGGCACTTCTATGTTGGCTTAGAGAGTAAAATAAACAACCTGTCTGCTTTTGCACAGTTTAGAACAATGCCTGTAGTCAACCCAGGACCAGTTAAAGCGACCCTCCGGTCATAGAGAAACAAAGATGGCCGAACCGCTTTTCTGACCACCTGACGCACACTGTGTATAGCATGTGTTGGTAGTCTAAGACACTACATACTGCTGTGACTGGCCAGCACTGGTTAATCACAGCCGGTGTAGTGTCTGACTAATGGTGCATACTAGTGCACCGTGTACATCAGACAGTTGGAAAAGCTGGTTTGGCCATCTTTGTTTCTCCAGTCATAGAGGGACACTTTAATGGTAGGAAAGGTATTCTCACAAGAATCTTTTTGATGCTGGGCACTGCTGACCCCTTTCCAATAATCACAAACCCACAAAGGATGCCCGGAGACCCCACACCGAACATGCTGTAATAAGTCTTTTATTTGAACACATGACCCACAGCATAAATTAACTTGTCATTCATACTGCATGGTGATTATCATAAAGAAAATGCCTTAAAACAATGGTGGAATTGCTGTTTTTGTTTTCTATTCTTTGCGCCTTGCGCAAAAAATAAATTTTTCAATACATTATCTGTACTGCAAAATAAAAAATACAACTTGAACCACAAAAAACAAACCTTCATACAGCTAAAGGCCCTTTTACACACAACAATTATTGCTCAAAATGTGCTCAAAAGCCATCTTTTGAGTGATAATCGTTGCGCTGTAAATGTGCCCATCTTTCACTTTTCTGCCGAACGATGATTGTATGTTCGGCATAAAATCCATTGTTGGGCAGAAGAGCTGATAGGAGGGACTTCGCTGTGTTGTCCACGGGGAGCGCTGATAACATAACATCTCCGCTGTCAGCCCCAAACAAAAGGGAACAAAGGGAATGTAGTCAGAGAACAGACCACCTGCTGTTCTCTGAATAAAGGTGCATTTACACACACAGATGATCGCTTGAAATTTGTCAAAAACTGACAGTTTTGAGAGATCATTCTGCATAAGTACTAATGGGCTAATCAGCCCTATAGTACTTCATTGCATGTATTTAGAGAACAGCGAGGGGTCTGTTCTTTAAATACATTGCTATTCTCCAGCGGGACAGCGGCTGTTAAGAGCTGTTAAAGGATATCAGCTGTTATCAGCGCTGCCCACGGAGAACAAAGCGTGCGGTCTGTCCTATCTTATTGTCCTGAGGGACGAGGATTCCATGCAGACCTGAAGTCAGCGATGGGCAAAAAGTGCACGATGGGCACACATTTACACACAACGATTATCGCTTAGGAGATGGCTTTTGAGCAATAATCATTGTGTGTAAAAGGGCCTTATAGCTCCCGGCCATTCACACTCATTAATAAGCTAGTAATCTGCATTAGTACCAATTAGTAGTTTATGCAAAATGATCGCTCAAAGCCATCTTTTGAGCGATCATCTTTGTGTGTAAATGGGCCATAAGTCAGCAGTAAAATTGAAAAGTCATGACCTTTGGAATAAATCACTACTTCTTCAAAGCCCAAAATTGCTGCTCCTTTAAAAAGTAAACTGCATTCGATGATCTTTTAGTTTTATTATTAAGTATCTCTAAAATGTTGTGTTGGTTAATGCAGAACTTCTACATTAAATGAAGTTTCGGGATTTATGGAGACTAATTTATAATGGCGTTTATTTGCAGTAGACTGCCCCTAGAGATGATTAAAGGCAGCATGAATTTATAAATTTATTATTTATTTGACAGCAGCATTAAAGGGGTTGTCCCGCGCCGAAACGGGTTTTGTTTTTTTTCCAACCCCCCCCCGTTCGCCGCGAGACAACCCCGATGCAGGGGTTAAAAAAGAAAACCGGAGAGTGCTTACCTGAATCCCTGCGCTCCGGTGACTTCTTACTTACCTGATGAAGATGGCCGCGGGGATCTTCTCACTCGGTGGACCGCAGGGCTTCTGTGCGGTCCATTGCCGATTCCAGCCTCCTGATTGGCTGGAATCGGCACGTGACGGGGCGGAGCTACACGGAGCCGGCATCCAGCACGAGCAGCCCCATTGAAAAAAGAAGAAGACCGGGACTGCGCAAGCGCGGCTAATTTGGCCATTAGACGGCGAAAATTAGTCGGCTCCATGGAAACGAGGACGCCAGCAACGGAGCAGGTAAGTAAAAAACTTTTTATAACTTCTGTATGGCTCATAATTAATGCACAATGTACATTACAAAGTGCATTAATATGGCCATACAGAAGTGTATAGACCCACTTGCTGCCGCGGGACAACCCCTTTAACGGGGTATTCCAGGCATTTAACACCCTTTAAATACTTATCACCTAATATCCTATCAGTAGTTGATCAGCAGGGGTCTGCCGCTCGGGACCCCCAGCGTTCACCTGATCTCAGGCCCTGCACACACTGCAGTGGCTGGATGTTATGGCTCCATCCACATTGGGGTGGGAGTCAGAAGTACTCCTGTTGTTTTCAATAGGAGCAAAGACTATTACATTCTGGCTTCAACCTTCTGGATGTGTAATAGAAGGCTTTGCTCCCATTGACATCAATAGGTGCTCTACTTCCTGTAGCACTTCCAAATCTGATCCCAGTTCAGATGTCCAGCTTTGCTATTGTGAGTGTGGGATGAAAGATCAGGTGATCACTGGGGGTCCTGATCGGCAGACCCCGCCGATCAACTATTGATGCCCTATATATCAGTACTAAAAGGGATTAAATGTCCCAAATACAGCTTTAATTCCAGGGCACGGTACATATGAGAATATAAGGAGGGGTTTGAGTACTTTACATGAGAAAAAACAAGACAAACAATGAACATTAACTAAATAAGTTATAAACTGATAGAGAAGAGGAGAGGCTCCTGCCTGAGGGCTCACACTCTACAGGGGAGGGAAAGGAGACAGCGGGTACAAGTTGCTCACACACTGCTGTCTATGGTGAAAGGCTCCTCCCCTGAGGGCTCACACTCTACAGGGGAGGGAAAGGAGACAGCGGGTACAAGTTGCTCACACACTGCTGTCTATGGTGAAAGGCTCCTCCCCTGAGGGATTACAATCTACAGGGGAGTAGAAGGAGACAGCAGGTACAGGCTGCTCACACACTGCTGGCTATGGTGAAAGGCTCCTCCCCTGAGGGATTACAATCTACAGGGGAGTAGAAGGAGACAGCGGGTACAGGCTGCTCACACACTGCTGGCTATGGTGAAAGGCTCCTCCCCTGAGGGATTACAATCTACAGGGAAAGGAGACTGCGGCTACAAGCTGCCACACTGCTGGCTATGGTGAAAGGCTCCTCCCCTGAGGGCTTACAATCTACAGGCGAGGGGAAGGAGACAGCAGGTGCTTGGCCTATAAAAAGGCTCTCGGAGGCTCCTTGTCTCTGTAGAGCTTGTTGACCACTTCTATTAACTGTCACATTCATAAATCTGTCACATTCCTCAGCTCGGTGGACTGATGAAGCATGTATGTCTTTGCTTAGATTGGTGTTAGTTTAAGTCTCAAATTTCTGTGTGAACATTTATTTTGATCAAGAACGGTGTCCCTCCTCCCCTCTGCATTTGCGTATTATTATTGTGTGCCCACTAGAGATGAGCGAGTACCAAAATGCTCGGGTGCTCGTTATTCGAGTCGAGCTTTTCGTAATCTTCGAGAGCTCTATTCGAGTAATGAACCACATTGAAGTCAATGGGAGACCCGAGCATTTTTGTATTTGTATTTTGTATCTCTGTCTGTCTGTCTGTCTCTCCATATAAAGTTTCATTCAATTCCGACCACTTCTAGGCGCGTGAACTTATTTGACAGTGTAAGTATATTTATATATGTTGTTTTCTGCCTTGCGGCCGGATCACATCAGCGTATGTGTATAACGCAGCGTGTATAACCGGCGGTGAGCAGGCCATTGCAGCGAAGGGCAGTGATTTTTGCACAGCACATGACAGCGCATCTCCCACATTCTGTGATCTGCGGTCTGACTTGTTTTCTAATTTCTCGCTGTCCATTAGTGACGTTGCCTATAAACATACTCCATGTAATTGTATATATTCTGTGTTTATTACACGCCCATAAAGAACAATAGGACTCTATCACGTATAATACGAGGTAAAATAGAACATGCCACAGGTCCTTTTTACACGCGTGTTATTCACATAAAACTAGTGTGAGTGGGTTAATGAGGATCAATGTACTTCCATTGACCCCATTTACTGCGTATTTTGCGCATAATACGTGATGAAATTACGCTCGTGTGAGCCTGCCATTACTGTTTCACTTTTCTTGAAATGATATAAATCCCTGCTCGTGTAACTAATGTGATCGACCGCATAGAATCATAGCAGTGTTTGTATTTCCTGCGCCGTCGCCAAGCGATGATTCGGGTACCCGCAGCCCATTCGCAATGTTAATTGCGTTTGGGCTGCGGGTCGGACGGCTTCCATTAACTTCAGTTGAGGTCGTCTGAGGGCAAAATAGAGTATGCTGCGTTTTTTTTCTTCCACTCACGTCAAACACAATTAGTATCTGTAATCATGCTTTTTAATGCCTGCAATTTGCAGTGTATCCCGCAATTGGAATCTGTATTACATCATACTGCGGGAGTGACCAAACTATCACAAGTTCATGTCCCCTATGGGGACTTAAAATAATGTAAAACTCCGTTAAAAAGTTTTATTAAAAATAAAAAGTAATAAAATTTAAATAAAACCCTTTCGCCATATTTATAATTTACAAAAATGTAAGAAACCCACAAACATATCTGGTATTGCTGCGTCCACAAAAGTCTGATCTATCAAAGTAACACATTATTTACCCGAACAGTAAAATATAACGTCAGGATTATGCTTTTTTGATATCCCTCGTCTCCAACAAAAAATGTAATAAAGAGCTATCAGAAAGTCGTATGTACTCCAAAATGATTCCCAGGAGCAACTACAGGACGTCCCGCATAGAACGAGCCCTCGTGCTACTGTGTCCACGGAAAAATAAAAGGTTATGGCTGTTGGAAAATAATTTTATTTTTTTCCAAAGTTTTTTTATATTTTAAAAGTAGTACAGCAAAGAAAAATGGTATCGTAGTAATCGTACGGACCCACAGAATAACGTTATCGTGTCATTTTTGCTGCAGTGTACGCCGTAGAAACAAGACCCCCACAGATGGTGTATTTTTTTTTTTTGTTGCCATTTCACTCCATTTAGAAATTTTTCAGCATATTACATGGCACATTAAATAATACTATTGAAAAACACAACTCGTCCCGCAAAAAACAAACCCTCAGACATCTATGTTGATTAGTAAATAAGAGTTACAATTTTTTTTAAAAGCAGTTAGGGAAAAACAAAAATGAAAGAAAAAACGGTCTGCGCTACTAAGGGGTTAAATAATTTTCTTTGTTCTTCTAGTAATAATGCACAGTATGGCAAAAATAGTTTTTTTATGTAATATGTTGTGTTACTAACATTCAAGCTGTGAAATACATTCATTAGTGCACGTTAACATATTACAGCGCTCTACGCAGCGCTGAGCACCACATGGACAACTGATGTAGAAACAGCCGGCAGGGAGGAAAGTGCTGAGATTTACATAAGAAGGAACGCCTGCTGTAAGCCAACCTCATCTCTTATTGTTTGGGCCACATCTTTGCATATGTGGGGGTTATTTGCCCCCAAACCAATTTTCTGGTGTTAGGCTTCTAATTCTATAACAAAGTTGTTACTTCTTCATCCTCTGTCTGCTTTAGGGTAAAGGCACACGGCCGTATTCTCATGCCGTGTGGTATTCCATGGGTAGCACACAGACCAATGGAGAAACATGCATGTCCTCCTATTCCCACAATGTTCTGCGTCTGCATATCGGATAGCATATGAACTGGTGTCCGCGTGCCGTACAATGTGAATTATGTCCGTGTTCCTCAGCCGTCACTTGCATTACAGCCGTGAGCCACCAGCCTTATTGTTAGCAGATAAACAACCAGGTCTCAATAGATCAGTTGTACAAATTTTCATCCAATATTTGTGTAGCTCCTCAAATGGATATTGCTTACCTATAGAGGACCCCTGGCTGCCTTCCAGTGATTCGTTACTTTCCTCCAGAATGATGTCTTATGAGAAACTTAATTCTGATTTTTGCATGGATGCTGCAGACAATTTCCTAATCTATGTGGCATTCCTGCCTGACAGGTGTCGGAGCTGTACACTCACTCATAGCAGACCCCCTCATGCGGCCAAAGTGGCTCTGACCTGCTGAGGCCCGGACCCCACGAACCCTCTGAAGGGGTTTTGTGGTATCCAGCTGCTGTCAGCAGATTCTTTAGATCCTGTGAGGTGCGGCGGATCCGACCTGTCTTCCAGCACATCCCACAGATATACGATCAGGTTGAGAAATGGGGGCTTGGAGGACAGATCATTCCCTTGATCTCTGTGTTATTTCCTTAGACCATTCTTGAACTATTTTTGCAGTGTGGACAATGCATTATCTAGCTGTGAAAGAGGCCACTGCCATTAGGAAATATGGCTGCCATAAATGGTGGTTTGTACAGTGACTGGGTAGATGGTACATGAGATATTGACATGAATGCCAGGTCTGGAGGGTTCCCAGCAGAACATTGCCCAGAGCATCATACTGCTTCCGCCAGATTGTCTTCTTACCATAGTGCACCCTGGTGCCATCTCTTCCCCAGGTTAGTGACATACATCTGGCCACCTACAGAAAGCATGATTCATCAGACCAGGCACCTTCTTCCATTCTCCATGGTTCTGATGCTCACCTGCCCATTGGAGGCAGTTTTGGTGGTGGACAGGGTCAGCAAGCTGCAAGGCTCTGAGTGATCTCACACCTTTCTGTCATTGTCAGTAGGAACACATCTCTTCTGTGGGATCAGACAGGCAGCCTTACTCCTCTAGCACACCAATAGTCCTTGGGCGTCCATGACCCTGCTGTTGGCTGACGGTTGGACTACTGCTGGTAGGTGCTGACTACTACCTACTGGGAGCTCCAAACAAAACCGGCCGTTCCAGAGATGCCCTCACCCAGTCTTCTAGGTATTACATGTCACCGTCACTCATTTCCAAAATGGGACAGTTGTAGACAAGACTAACCAGGTCAGTGGTCTCACACACATAAGGGCAGATTAACTATTCAAAATACAACAATTTCTGCAACATTTACTTTGTGTTTTTAGACACTTTTGTGAATCCACCAGGAAAAGGGGCAAAGCCTAACATGCACGAAAAGTTGTGCTAAATCAGATAGCATCGAAATCACAACTAAGTAGTAGAAACTGCACAGATGTAAAATTCAACAGGTTAACCATCCACAGTGATGAATCTGGTACCTTTTAAGGCTGGCTGCATAAGGCATGCTTGCATTGTGGAATCCGGAGTGGGCATCCGCCCCGGATTCTGCAGCATATACCGCCCATAGCATGCAATGGAAAAGCGCTTTTTCCTGCACACGAACGGAAATCAATTGTGATTTTTTTATGCTTTCAGATGAAAAATGGCTGCATGCTCAATTTTTGAGTGGATTCCGTTAGGAAAACTTCTAGTGAAGTAAATGGAAGCTGCTCAACCAGTGGCTCCTCCGCAATTAACATTGCGGAAAGGTTGCGGTACCCACGTCATTGCCTAGCGACGGAGCGGGAGAATCTGTACTGCGCATGTTCAATAGCGAGCCATCCAGACCATCTACAGTACAGAAAAAAAAAACCCGACAGGTATATGGGGTAGGATTCCAGTGTGGGGTACTGCATCCAGAATCCAACCCGTTCATGTGCAGCTGGCCCAAGGCTGATTGTTTGTCTAACCTTTGGATAGTATCACTTAGGCTGCCTGTCCACGGGCAATTGTTCATTGCGGTATTCACGGCAATAATTTGGCCGCGGGTTACGCAGTGAACGCTTTCCATACCGTTGCTATGGAAAGCGCAGTCGCGGCATTTACAAACGGAGAATCATAGCGATTTTTCACTCGCGAGATCTAAATCGCGATTCTCCGTGGTGAGCCTATCTGTCAGATAGGCTCACCGCAGCGAACTTACAGCGGCCATGGACAAGGGGCCTAAATGTGTGTGCCCAATAGTCTTTTTAGTGGGTTTTTGATATTGGTATGTTTGTGACTTGTCACTTGAAATTCACAGGTAGGCTGCATCTAGGATCCAGGTTTAGTTTTTTGAGGATGGCAGCCCCTTTCTGTATGCTGCATTAGGATATATGGATGTCCTAGAAGGGGCAGTACAGCGCTTGAGGCTCTCATTCCTTGTAACATAGTATATTGGACTGAAAAAAGACATATATATCCATCCATTTCAGCCTATTGCCCACCAATGTTGATCCAAAGTAGGGCAAAAAAACCCAATGAGGTAGAAGCCAATTTTCCTCATTTAAAAGAAGAAAATTTCTTCCCGACTCCAATCTGGCAATTGGAATAATCCCCCAATCATCGACTCTTCTGAAGTAATCAGTGACCATAACATGTAATATTTTAACGCTCAAGAAAGGCATCCGGCCCCTCTTGTACTCTTCTAGTGAGTTCACTAACACCACGTCCTCCGGCAGAGAGCTCCATATTCTCACTACTCTTACAGTAAAGAACCCTCTTCTCTGTCGGTGCAGAAACCTTTCCTCTAGACGTAGAGGGCGCCCCCTTGTTTCAGTCATAATTTTGGGTATAAAGAGATGATGGGAGAGATCTCTGTATTGTCCCCTGATATAAAATACATTATTAGGTCGCCCTTTAGCCTTTTTTCTAAACTGAATAATCCCAATTGTGATAACCTCTCTGGGTATTGTAGTCCGCACATTCCATTTATTACTTTAGTTGCCCACCTTTATATTCACTGAAGCTGTGCCAAAATAGAGTGTGGTTCTAGCAGACGCGGTGTGTCCTTGGATTACATGTTGAAGTAGAAATCAGCAGCACACATAACAGCAATAGCTGATGGAGCAATGCAAAGAGTCAGTGCACGCCTCTCCTGATGCTAGACTCCAAGCATCAAAACCAGGACAATTTCAAAATAGAAAGGACAAGGCAGCACTTAGGAACGCTGATACTTCAGGTGGACGTGTGCACCGCCGTAATGGGCGCGGGTCAGCTGATTGGCCTTTACATTTTTCCCCTGATACATTGCTGAACGCGGTGACGCATGTAGAGACGTCCCGTGGAGCTCATATGACTAGGAATGAAGGGCGCTTACCTATGAGGCTTATGGAGACGGCGCATGTGAATGATGCTTTGATTTAACCCTTTGGTGGAGCGGCACACAGCGGACCTTGAGGAACACCTGTAAGTAATTTTATTGATTGATGTGTTTGTAATTTAGTTGAGCACTATATATTGGAGACAATGTTATGTGTGGTATATGCTTGAGAAAGACCATGGATGTTTAATGGTCGAAACGTCGCATGTAAGTTTGGACTGCAATAAAAGAACCTTTTTTATTAACTACGGGTAAGAAGATTGGTTCCTAAGTGCTGCCTTGTCCTTTCTATTTTGAAATTGTCCTTGTATTACATGGACGGTTATCGCAGGCCGAGGCAGAGGAAATTTACACTTGGACAAGGCTTCTCCCAGCAATAATAGTTGAGCCCTAGAAAGACCCTGCTTTTGGAAAAGTAGTGTGCAAGTAATACAAGATGCCTGACAATTACTGTATTACCTGTATTTCGGCACTCTTCTCATCTTCTAGGTTACTTATGCCTAAATGTATTATTGTGGAAGAACCTCTGTGAGATTTTCTGACATCCTGGGAACCACAGGTTTCCTAATTACCACAAAAATGTGAACACGTCAAAAACTACATCTTGCTTCTACGGTTTTTGTTGCGGAACTGCATTCAGATTTAGCCTCTTCAGTCGGCAAATTCCATGTGTTAAATTCTGCTGTCAGAATTCTACATGCAGCTTTTGCCCACTGACGGCACCAAAAACCATGACAGAAAGACGGGGATTTCAGAGGCGGAATTCACCACAGAAAATGCTGCAGCAAATTCCACTGTGTGCACATACTCTTACGGAGTGAGAACATACTCTTACGGACGCTCACACCTAGTGGAAAATCCTGAAGATTTTTTGCAGTGGAACATCTGCGCCAAAATCTGCATCAAAAACGACATCAAATTCCACAGCAATGATGCGCCTTTTGACAAGTTTATTATTGCGTTTTTGGTGTGGATATTGATGCAGATTTTCCCCTTTACATGAATACGTACCATGACATATTTTAGTCCATGTTGGCACTAACAGTTGTTCAAACTGGCCGTATGTGTTCAATGACTGGTGACTAACGAGAGATCTTTCTGAGAACATTCTTCTAATGATAGTTTGTGCACAAAAGGTCCTTCTTTGAGTGAAAGATCTTTCATTATCAGGCAAAAAATTGAAAACATGGCAGACTGCTTTCCAGATGACAACAGCCTGCCATTGGTTAGGTAAACAAATGTTCGCTGTTACATTTCACCTGGCAAACAAGCGTTTTGGTTGAAATTATCTATTTTCATCAACTTTAGTCTAATGTTGTAATAAGTGTGTCTGGGTGTAGGACAGGAGTTAAGGCCCATTTACATTGGATGAGTGTCGGGCAAACGATGCCCAACATTCGTCCCTGTATCCCCGCGCTCTCGTGCTCCTGCACGGGAGCTAGCACAGCTGGCTCACACACGAGCGGCCAGCAGGGGGCGGGCAGTGCAGGAGATTTCTCTCCTCTCGCTCCCCCGCCCCTCTCCATTCACATAACACAGGCGCTGTTCGCTATGGAACAGTGGCTGTTTAAACTGCACGATGAGTGATGATCGTCATCGCTCATCTTTTGGGCTGCAGGAGCACGGGGATACAGGGACGAGTGTCGGGCATCATTTGCCCGACACTCTTCCAATGTAAATAGGCCTAGGCGTATGTCCCCCCCCCCCCCCCCAAAAAAAAAAATGGTATGGAAAATACAACATGATTTCAACAACACGATTAAAAACCAAATCCTTTATACATTTGGCTTGGCTGGTGATGTCTAGAAGTCAGAAAATACAATCTCTGCCTTTGGTTAGCAGGCAAAGATTTGCACAGCAAATTTGCACAATTTTCTGGCTTAATAAATTTGACTGAAAAGTTGGAGACCATGCCCACCTATGTCATCACTTTTGAACTTTAGCGAGTGAGAAGAAAAGTCTAATGTTTGCGCAAAATAGTACAACTTTTCTTCTAGTCAGTTATGCCAAAAACTGATGTGAACTGCTTAACACCCTAATGACCAGCAATGTGTGTTTTTATGATGGTCACTATGACCTTAAAAACACTGTGGCCTAGTCTAAGGCCGGCATGAAAGTAATGTGCCAGGAAGAGCTAAAGGCCTATTTAGACACAATTTTGATTATCATTCAAAATTCGCACAAAGCCATCTTTTGAGCGATAACCGTTGCGTCTAACTGCACGGACATAGTGCAGTTTTCGTGTGCGATTCGTTCCTCACTCAATTCTAGTTTTCTAGAACTGAGCGATGAACTCTTATCAGCGGTGCAGGCTGTTATGACAGTCGACAGGGCTGATCAGATTCTATCAGCTTGTGTCCCGCTTGTAGTTCACAGCGGGACATGAGCTGTAAGCGCGCATAACAATGCAGCTGTTTGCTTATGCAAAACAGCTGTATCGTTCTCGTAGTAATCGCAGCAGTGTCCTGCTCCGCCTGCATAGCTCTTTAGCTACTATAGACTTTGCAAAGATGATCGCTCAAAACTGTCACTCAAACTGTCGTTTGAGCGATCAGCTTTCAGTGTAAAGAAGGTCTAAGGCTCTGTTGTGTACTGACAGTCAGGCTCTTGCTCTAACATGCCGGTGCAGAGAAACCTCAGATCTAAGCTGTTTAACCCCTTACATGCCCCGAAAAATAGTGATAACCCCGTGTAAGTGGTTGATTGGGGAGGAGCCTCCCCTCTGTTGCCCATCAACACTTTCCAATGCTTTCATGAGATGCTGATGGGTTCCCATTATAGCTGGAGGGATGATTAAAACCTCTGGGTGTGCCATGCAAGTCAGTCGATCAGGGTTTAATAAGAGAAACGTCAGAAGTATATGCAGCGTCCCAGAGGGTGACCCCGGACACAGGGCATACATTGAGGAGCAGGGAGGGTAAGATACTGGCTTGTCACGGCGGCACTTACCACGCTCCCTCCCAGAGGGGCGCACGTATCCTCGGCCAGGGCAGCGCTGGGCCTCTTCTGGACATCACTGGGAGAGGGATGCCCAATAAACCTGCGAACAGGGATAGTAGTTGTCATGGGTGACTCCACCGTCCTGCTACACACTGGAATGACCTTCGGCGGAGAATAAAGGAGCCGCAGACAGATCTAACGTACCTCAGGTCCCTGGGAATAGTCAGGGACTCGCGGAACTTTACTTGAATAAAACTCCAACAGTACAAGGCAGAATAAACAATGTTCCAAGTGCAGGCATTAAGACAGACTTGAGTAAGAGTACCTCCAGACGGTGATCCCTGACTTTAGGACACCCGTGTGTGAACAAACTCAAGACGAGTACCTCCACCCGGCGGTCCCTGGCTTCAGGACGCTGAATGTATGAATTAAAGACAAGTACCTCTGCACTGGGCCTTGGGAAGAACTCACAGTTTGCTCATGCTCTCTCTGCACTTGGGGCTCACTCTTCTCTCATGCTAGAACAGTCAATTTAGGTAAACCTCTCTTCTTCCATTCTTCAGCTACATGAGGGTACCTTCGACCCTCATGTAGCTGGCACTCTTGGTCAGGAATCCAGAAGATATAGATCTCTTCCCACTCTCACACACTTCTTTTTATAATCACACTCATACCATGTGACAGGACATATACTGATACATTCACAGGCTTTTGCAAACGCTTAACCCATCACACGCTGCAGCTGTGCAATACACATAACAGAATGACTAGACACTTTTGCACAGCGCACCAACATAAGACATGACATGTATGACACAATGGAGGGGGCCAGGAATGGATATACTGGGACACTACATATACTACACTGTACTACATAATTTGTTGTTGTTAGCCGTTCGCGACCCTTAGCGACCCTAAAGGCGTGCTCCCTCCATGTTTTTCGGTTTTGCACTACTTCTTTCAGTTGTGTGATATGCATGCCAGTATCAGCTCTAACAGTATCGGCCATCGTGTTGTTTGGCGGCCGGGTCTTCTTTTACCACTGACCTGTCCAAGCATTAGAGATTTTTCTAGCAACTCTGCTCGCATTACATGGCCAAAATACGTGAGTCTGAGTCTGGTCATCTTGCCCTCCAGTGATATTTTGGGTATTATACGATTCAGTACTTCTCTGTTTGTTACTCTTGCCGTCCAGGGTATATGCAACAGCTTTCCCCAGCGCCACAACTCCAACTCATCAATTTATTAGCTTTTTACACTGTCCAGCTTTCATATCCATACATGGCTATATGGAAAATGGTGGTTTTAGTTGCGATGCCGATATCCCTACTTTTCCAGATTTTGGCCATATTTAGCATTGCACTTCACCCCAATACTATCCTACGTTTTATCTCTGGCATAGATTCTCCAGCCTGGTCAATTTTTAAACCAAAGAAGATCAAGTCCCGCATGCATTCTGTGACCTTATTGTCCATTTTGATTTGAATACAGCCATTTTTTGCAGTTGTCATAATTTTAGTCTTTAAATTCAGACAGAGGCCCATGTTTTTTGACTTTCAGTTTTAATCTTACATATCAGCTGCTTCAGACCTGCTTCTGTTTCTGCAAGCAGAGTTATGCCATCCGCATAATGGAGATTGTGATGTTTCTGCCACCTATTTTCATCCAGATTTCCAATTCGTCTAGGTCCATTTTCCGCATGATCACTTCCGCATATAGGTTAAACAAGAAGGGTTAGAGGATGCAGCCCTGTCAGATGCCTTTGCCAATCCTAAACCACTGTGTCCCCATTCTGTTGCAGCATCCGAGGAGTGGGCCTGCAGCCTAGGAGACAGTGGGGTAGAGTTTGGGCCTTGTCACAGGGCTCTGCCATCTCCCACCCTGAGGGTAGCAGGGGGACCCATCCAAGGAGCAGAGAGCAGGCTATTAAATGAACATATTAGGTAACCGTGCATTTATAACGAACCGTGCAAGAAAACCATGTCCATTATTCTGCACGGCGAATGGTATAAAATAAAAAACTGGGGAAAAAAATACCACAATTGCTATTTTTCATTCACCCGCCTTCCCAAAAATAACATAATAAAAGTTAAACAGTATATTACTATATATTCCAAAGTGCCACCATTAAATATAACTCATTCCACAAAACAAAAACAAGGCCTCATATAGTAATGTTGATGAAAAAATGTTAAAGTTCTTCGAATGTGACAATGTAGAAACAAAAAAAAGAACTGCCTGGGACTTTTTGGATTTTTTCTACAGGTCAGCAATAAAATGATTGGCAGGGATCCGCTGTTCGGGATCAGCTGCTTCCCAGTGCCACTGTCGCTAGCGCAGTAGGTGGATTGCGCTGACCGTAACATGCAATCCCAGCAAATTGTATGCTTACAGCGCATCTTTCTAAATTAATGAACTGCTGTATGCATGTTAACCCCTTAATGACAGCCAATACGCCTTTTTACTGACCTCGCTAATGGGCTTTTCATTTGTATATACATCTTGGCTTGGCTGACCACTGACAGTCAGGCTTCTGCTGTAACAGCCAGAGGCGGAGAAACCTCAGATCCTGGCGGTTTAACCTCTTACCTACCACAATCAATAAGAACTGCAGTCTGTAATCAGATGACAGGGAATGCGGGCTCTTTCTGTCAGCCATCTGCACCCCCAGCGCAATCACGAGGTAGCAGTGGGTTCCCATGGCCGCCAGTGCCTGGCAAAGGCCTCCATGTCTGTCATGCAGCTCAACCTATTAGATTGCTGTTGTAGACTTAGTAGAATGCACTACATAAGTAATACAATGCACTATCCTAGTGATCGGACTATCGCAACTTCAGGTGTTCTTAAGAGACTAAACAATAGCAGCAAAGAAGAAAACTTCAAAATCCCACAAAACCCTTTTCAAATGGACAAAATACCAAAGAAAATGTTTTAAAACCAACAGGTAATAGGTATTACTGCGTTTGTTATGACCCAGACAATGGAAATATTTTGTTATTTATCGCACAGGGTGAATGCTGTAAAAATAAATTTAAAAAACTAACACCAGTATTGCTATTTTTCTGTGGATCGCCTCCCAAAAACCGCAATAAAAAGCAATCCAAAAGTTACACTTACCTCAAACTGGTAGCAATAAAAACTACAAGTCTTCTCGCATAGAATGAGCCCTCATCGAGCTCCATTGCACAAATATTAAAAATGGTATCGATCTTCTGTGACAATGCAGATTTAATTATTTTTCTTTAAAAATGTGTTTTTATTGTGAAAAAGTAGTAAAAATAAATCTTTATAAACTTGGTATTACAGTAATCATGTTGATCCAGATAAGAGACTTACGTTATTTTTACTGACTGATGAATGCAGTAAAGACGAAAGACCAAAACAATGGTGGAATTTCTGAGGGTTTTTTCCACCTTCTCCTAAAACAAAATAAATAAAAATTATACAACACATATGTACCCTAGATTGGTTCCATTAAAAAGTACAACTTGTCCCCCAAAAAACAAGCCCTCAAACAGCTTTGTTATGGCTCTTGCAATGCCGCAATAACAATCGCTTGGTCCTTAAACCAAAAAATAGTCACCAAAGAGATTAAAATCTTTCTGGACATTGTTTTGCAAGTATTAACATTTCATTTCTGCACTTTGTTGTGTAGTAATCATCACTGTGTAGAAAGTAAAAGAAATGTCACCATCTAGTGGTGACATCGTTATAAACATGCAGTTCCAATGGGCTGCGTTCTGCTATATTTTTATCCTGGCTAATAAGGGAGATGGAATAAATCCTCCACAGTGCCACCTATTGAAAGGCAGCATTCCTTTAAGCCAAAGTCAGACTTTTTATACAAGCCTTGTTACAATGACCGGGAATTCAAAGCAAAGCCAGACTCCATGTACATACAGCTGTTTCAGGGTTTTTGCCCTTCCTCAGTGTACAGTAGGAATCTGACCTGGCCATTTGAGTCTCCTCACTTAGTTTATAGTATAGTTGCTCTCCCTAAGGAGAACAGATAGCGTTTCTGACCCCCTTTATACTGGCTGATATACCCGGCTTTGCCCGAGCTAATTTGATTATGTGAAAATTTTATGAAGTTGTGGTTATTTAGAGGAACCAAGGAATAAAATATGTATAGAAGAGCGTTATTCTCCTCAAGCTGCATGTACCGATGTCCCACTGCAAAATGTGCTACCCCTTCCACTCTACTCACTTAGGACCTAACGAATGCTTGCACCAAATGTCATGCTTGTTCAACAACAGGAAGTTACAATACATAGGGGTGCACCTACTTTTGCAATTAGCATTGAATAATCGAGTTGTGACCCCTTTACTTTTCCTATGTAGGACCTAAAGAATGCTCCTGCCAAATTTCATGTTTGTATGACATCAGGAAGTTAGAGAATTAGTGGTGAGTCAGTCAGTCAGTGAGGACTTTCACCTTTTCATATATAGATGAAATATGGATTCATTATTTGCTGTTTTTAAGCAAACTTCTAGTAGCTGCAGGTCTAAAATGAAGACGTGGGAAAAGGAGAAGTAAAGTCTTGAGGTGCATTAAAAGAGGTGTAGGGGCGAAGGAAGAGAACATTATCCCCCTACTATATAAGGCACTTGTCAGGCCCCACGTGGAATACTGTGTACAGTCTGGACATCCGGTGCTCAGGAAGGATTTTGCAGTACTTGAGGGGGTCAAAGAAGAGCAACTAAATTAATAAATGGAATGAAGGGACTGGAATACCCAGAGAGGCATCAAAATTGGGATTATTCACCCTGGAAAAAATACGGTTAAGAGGCAATCAAATAACTATGTATAAATACATGAGGGGACGATACAAGGATCTCTCCCATGATCTGTTTATACCCAGGACTGCGACAGTAACAAGAGGGCATCCGCTACGTCTAGAAGAAAGCAGGTTTCATCACCAACACAGAAGGGGGTTCTTTATTGTAAGAGCAGTGAGACTGTGGAACTCTGTGCATGAGGACATGGTGATCGGAAAATCCATAGAGGAGTTTAAGAGGGGACTAGATGTCTTTCTCGAGTGGAAGGATATTACAGAATATAGACATCAGGTGACCAGCGAATCTGTAGTTCCAGGTCTTCTAGTCAGGTAGAAACTATCAGAGGTTGATCCAGGGATTATTCTGATCGCCATTATGGAATCAGGAAGGAATTTTCCCCCAAATGGGCTAATTGGCTTCTGCCTCTTGGGGTTTTTGCCTTCTTCTGGATCAACTAGAGGGTGGAAATAGGCTGAACTAGATGGACATTGTCTTCATTCAGCCTCACCTACTATGTTGCAATGTAAATAAACCTCCAATGATGCGTTTGATGCATATTTTTGGGGCTTTATTCCTTTAAGGGTCCCTTTCACACAAGCATATGTGTATTTGCGTGCCTGAGCACTGTGTATTTGCCAAATCAGCAATAGCAGCAAAAAAAGTTTAAAAAAAGGCGTAATTTAAAGAAGAAGAAAACAATTTGAAGAAATATACATATTCTTTTCCCACAAAACCCTTTTCAAATGGATAAAATACCAAATAAAATGTTTTAAAACCAACAGGTATTAGGTATTACTGCGTTTGTTATGACCCAGACAATGGATATATTTTGTTATTTATCGCACAGGGTGAATGCTGTAAAAATAATTTAAAAAACTAACACCAGTATTGCTATTTTTCTTTGAATTGCCTCCCAAAAACCACAATAAAAAGCAATCCCAAAGTGTGCATTGACGTATTTTACTGTGCTTTTTTATGGTGTGAACGCTATTAAAAATAAAAAACTTACCAGAATTGCTGTTTTGGTAATCTTGCCTCTAGAAAAAAATGTAATGAAAAGCAATCAAAATGTTATTTGTTCCCAAAAAAAGGATAAATGAAGACTAGAGTTCCTCCGGCAAAAAATCAAGCCCCCATAGAAATCTGTGGATGGTGAAATAAAAATGCTCTGGCTCTCTGAACGCAGCGACACAAAAGCAAATCGTTAATTAAAAAAAGTGTTTTTCTGTACAAAAATAGCAAAACCTAAAAAAAACTGTATAAACTTTGTGTTGCTGGAATCGTGCTGACCCGGAGAATAGTGTTATCACTTTATTCATTCTTCACAGTGAACGCCATAAGGCCGTATACACACGACCGGGTCGGATTAGGCATGCAGGAGCCCGCAGCGGAATCCGACCCTGCGTCCAGCCGGCATCCGTGTGTACCTGACTTTTCTTTCTGTACTGTGGATGGTCCGCATGGCGAGCTGTCAGACATGCGCAGTACAGTTTGTTGTTTTTTCTGCATTGTTGCTAGGCGATGACGCAGAATTCTTTCTGCAATATCATTGTGGAAGGGCTGCTTGTCGGACGGCTTCCACTGACTTCAATGGAAGCTGCCCATGCATAATCCACACAGAAATAGAGCATGCTGCAATTTTTCCTCTGCGAGCGAAAAATTGCAATTGCAATTATTGTATTGCTGAAAGCTGGCCATACGTTTTAGGCTATGTTCACATCTGTGTTGGGGATTTCATTTGCTTCATTATGAGAACTAGAAAACAGAAAAAAACATGCATGCTGGACCTTTTATATTCAACATTTCATGCCGGACCTGCACCAGAGGCACTGGAGGGGATGAGATCAAGATGCTTGACAAAGACCCCAATGGGGTCGAAACGTAGCAAGATTTTGGAGGAATAAATTACTGCTTTGCATTATGCCCAGGATGCTGCCATTCCTTTATTGAGACATTGGAGTATATCTTTTTGGGGTTTCTGGAGCTCTTACCCCTGCATGTTTGGCGTGCATCCTATTGACTTGTTAGTCATCTTTAATAGGTTTAAAAATCCTGAGGAGTGCTGGGAGTTAATCGAAGTAAAGTGCAGATGAGATCAGAGCCTACGGCCTCTTTCACATGACCGCATGCGTTTTTCCATTTGGCTGTATGCGCTGAAAAATCACAGAATGAAGAATAGCCACAACCAAGTCCCGATCTTAATTAGCGTATTATTGGACATTCACACGGGCGGCTGCGTATTGGCAAGAAAATACGCTGCAGCGCGGAAATCCTCGGAATGACTGCTAATGCTTTAAATAGAGCTGGCTATCTTCTTTGCCCAGGCTGTCTTCTTTTCTTTTGACGCAGCTAAACCCCCTCCCCCTCCCTTTTTTTCCAGCTCCTATAGAAGTCTATGGGAGCTTCCTGCGTATCTCCGGCAAAGATAGGGCAAGACCTAGCTTTTGACGCAGTGTATAAAATTGTCGACTGAAAACAGTCTTGTATGTGCAATTTTTCCCGACATAATTTTTAATCTAAATAGCGGCATATATACGGTCGTGTGAATAAGGTCTAAGACAAAGATCACCTGTGGGATCATAGTGGATAATCAGGGAGTCAGTTTAACCCCTTTAAGCCATTTGCAGACAGCTGGGAAACAGTTCCGATACTCTGTCACACGTGAATTTTGTGCGATAGGATCGGAATTTCATAGATACAATACGTTTTTGTGAGGCATTCTCAGACCAATATGGCGCTCGCCCATGTGCAGGTAGCCTTAGGACCACGGTGTTTTGCTCCTTAAGGACCAGACACTTTTTAGTGATTTTACCCATGTGATAGTTTTACTGTCCTATTTTTTTCCTTCAGCTACCAAAATTATTTTTAATGTGCTTTTTTTCTTCGTGACATATAGGTCTATATTTTAATAGCTTTTTTCCACTGTCTTTTTTTAATTTAAACTGTTTTTAGGGCAATATTAGGACAATTGGTCCATGTGCAAAAAAATCACTATCACTACATGCCCTATTCTCATCTGTTGCACCCATGAGAATAGGATATGCAGTGTGCAGGGTCTGTGGAGATCAGACAGCACACGCAACTTGTGAACAGCACTGACCAATCATAGCAGCATGTTAGCAGTGTTTTAAGACTACTGATGAGCATAAGGTAGTCAGAGAACTGATGTGGCCATCTTGGTTTGTCTGGCACCAGAAGGTCGCTTTAAATGGTCGGAATGAGAGTTCTCTCCAATCCTGACCATTGCAATAGAGTGTCATTTGTGACATACAGCTTAGACCTGTTATGGATAGCGTGGGCTCAGCTCCAATCAATACACAATATTCTGCTTTTAGATATAAATGCCTTCACTGATTTATATCATAACTAGCTGATATACCTGACCTCACCCGAGTAAATTTGATACAGGTGTTTACGTGTTGTTTGCACGGAAAATTTTTTGAAGTCGAGATTACTTTTGAGTAACCAAGGAATAAAATATGTATACACATAGAGGAGCATTAGATTCTCCTCAGGCTGCATACACCGATGTCCTTCTGCAGAATGTGTCACCCCTCCCACTCTCCTCATTTAGGACCTAAAGAATGCTTGTGCCAAATTTCA
Source organism: Eleutherodactylus coqui (assembly GCF_035609145.1). Classification (NCBI taxonomy): domain Eukaryota; kingdom Metazoa; phylum Chordata; class Amphibia; order Anura; family Eleutherodactylidae; genus Eleutherodactylus; species Eleutherodactylus coqui. The sequence continues at coordinate 48,519,935 of NC_089843.1, forward strand.
CGCTTGTACAACACCAAGACGTTACATTACATAGGGGTGCACTTACATTTGCAATTAGCATTGAATAATCGAGTTGTGACCTCTTTGCTTTTCCTATTTAGGACCTAAAGAATGGTCATGCCAAATTTCACATTTGTATGACACCAGGAAGTTAGAGAATTAGATTAGGTACATTACATAGGGGTGCCAATACCTTTGCACTTAGCATTGAATAATCGAGTTACGACTTCTTTACTGTTCCTATTTAGGACCTAAAGAATGATCATGCCAAATTTCATGTTTGTACGACACTGGGAAAATGTGTTTCTCTGACTTAAAGGGGTTGTCCCGCGAAAGCAAGTGGGGTTAAGCACTTCTGTATGGCCATATAAATGCACTTTGTAATATACATCGTGTATTAAATATTGGCCATACAGAAGTTATATACTTACCCCCTCCGGTGTTGGCGTCCCCGTCTCCATGGCGCCGACCGAAGCCTTCTTCTGCCTGGATTAGACGTGCTTGCGCAGTCTGCTTCTGTCCCGCTGAAGGGGCCGCTCCGGCGTGCTTAAACACTTCTGTATGGCCATATAAATGCGCTTTGTAATATACATCGTGCATTAAATATTGGCCATACAGAAGTTATACACTTACCCCCTCCGGTGCTGGCGTCCCCGTCTCCATGGCGCCGACCGAAGCCGTCTTCTGCCTGGATTAGACGTGCTTGCGCAGTCTGCTTCTGTCCCGCTGAAGGGGCCGCTCCGGCGTGCTTAAGCACTTCTGTATGGCCATATTAATGCACTTTGTAATATACATCGTGCATTAAATATTGGTCATACAGAAGTTATATACTTACCCCCTCCGGTGTTGGCGTCCCCGTCTCCATGGCGCCGACCAAAGCCTTCTTCTGCCTGGATTAGACGCGCTTGCGCAGTCTGCTTCTTCTGTCCCGCTGAAGGGGCCGCTGCGGCGCGAGCATGCCAGAGCGGGACAGAAGACGCAAGCGCGTCTAATCCAGGCAGAAGAAGGCTTCGGTCGGCGCCATGGAGACGAGGACGCCAGCAACGGAGGGGGTAAGTGTATAACTTCTGTATGGCTCATATTTAATGCACGATGTACAGTTAGGGCCAGAAATATTTGGACAGTGACACAAGTTTTGTTATTTTAGCTGTTTACAAAAACATGTTCAGAAATACAATTATATATATAATATGGGCTGAAAGTGCACACTCCCAGCTGCAATATGAGAGTTTCCACATCCAAATTGGAGAAAGGGTTTAGGAATCATAGCTCTGTAATGCATAGCCTCCTCTTTTTCAAGGGACCAAAAGTAATTGGACAATGGACTCTAAGGGCTGCAATTAACTCAGAAGGCGTCTCCCTCGTTAACCTGTAATCAATTAAGTAGTTAAAAGGTCTGGGGTTGATTCCACGTGTGTGGTTTTGGATTTGGAAGCTGTTGCTGTGACCAGACAACATGCGGTCAAAGGAACTCTCAATTGAGGTGAAGCAGAACATCCTGAGGCTGAAAAAAAAGAAAAAATCCATCAGAGAGATAGCAGACATGCTTGGAGTAGCAAAATCAACAGTCGGGTACATTCTGAGAAAAAAGGAATTCACTGGTGAGCTTGGGAACTCAAAAAGGCCTGGGCGTCCACGGAAGACAACGGTGGTGGATGATCGCCGCATACTTTCTTTGGTGAAGAAGAACCCGTTCACAACATCAACTGAAGTCCAGAACACTCTCAGGGAAGTAGGTGTATCTGTCTCTAAGTCAACAGTAAAGAGAAGACTCCATGAAAGTAAATACAAAGGGTTCACATCTAGATGCAAACCATTCATCAATTCCAAAAATAGACAGGCCAGAGTTAAATTTGCCGAAAAACACCTCAAGAAGCCAGCCCAGTTCTGGAAAAGTATTCTATGGACAGATGAGACAAAGATCAACCTGTACCAGAATGATGGGAAGAAAAAAGTTTGGAGAAGAAAGGGAACGGCACATGATCCAAGGCACACCACATCCTCTGTAAAACATGGTGGAGGCAACGTGATGGCATGGGCATGCATGGCTTTCAATGGCACTGGGTCACTTGTGTGTATTGATGACATAACAGCAGACAAGAGTAGCCGGATGAATTCTGAAGTGTAACGGGATATACTTTCAGCCCAGATTCAGCCAAATGCTGCAAAGTTGATCGGATGGCGCTTCACAGTACAGATGGACAATGACCCCAAACATACAGCCAAAGCTACCCAGGAGTTCATGAGTGCAAAAAAGTGGAACATTCTGCAATGGCCAAGTCAATCACCAGATCTTAACCCAATTGAGCATGCATTTCACTTGCTCAAATCCAGACTTCAGACGGAAAGACCCACAAACAAGCAAGACCTGAAGGCTGCGGCTGTAAAGGCCTGGCAAAACATTAAGAAGGAGGAAACCCAGCGTTTGGTGATGTCCATGGGTTCCAGACTTAAGGCAGTGATTGCCTCCAGAGGATTCGCAACAAAATATTGAAAAAAAAATATTTTGTTTGGGTTATGTTTATTTGTCCAATTACTTTTGAGCTCCTAAAATGTGGAGTGTTTGTAAAGAAATGTGTACAATTCCTACATTTTCTATCAGATATTTTTGTTCAACCCTTTAAATTAAACGTTACAATCTGCACTTGAATTCTGCTGTAGAGGCTTCATTTCAAATCCAATGCGGTGGCATGCAGAGCCCAACTCGCGAAAATTGTGTTACTGTCCAAATATTTATGGCCCTAACTGTATATTACAAAGTGCATTTATATGGCCATACAGAAGTGCTTAACCCCACTTGCTTTCGCGGGACAACCCCTTTAATAAATTATGTATTTTGACTGCATGCAGCCACCACTAGAGGGAGCTCACTGCATATGGATTTATACAGCGTGTATTGATCTCAGTAGATGTTCTGTAAATCTATGTGCAGAGTGCTCCCTCCAGTGGTGACTGCAGGCAAACACTTTAGGTACTTTTACACGGAACGATTATCGTTCAAATGTGAACAATAATAGTTTAGCATAAACACGGCCCACGATTGAGCTCTGTCATTGTTAGCTCGCTCGTGCAAACAATAAATTGCTCAGTGTTAAAGTACCCTTGGATGGCGTTCAGTGGCGTGCTGCTTCCACCACCACTGCCCTAATAATAGTATTGTTTTATACTGAGCTTAACACAATATCCAGCTGTAAACAGTCAGAATGTATGTAAAACCAGGAGGCCACGTACCGGCGGTGGCAGCTCGTGTGAACAGGAAGGCTGATTTACTTCTCTGCATAACATAGAAACATGTGAGCGCTTCAGATAATAAACGGACAATAAGTCAATCACTTCCAGAGGACACTTCAGTACTTGGACTGTTCAATAATATCTCAAGGCGCTTCTTGTGATCAGCAGCCGCTGTAAATAAACGCTCCCTTCTATTACACTCGTGTTCTGTGCTGCCGTAATAATATTTATAATACACACTTGGCAATCAAACTCCAAATAAGGAGAGAGACAGATTCTACAGACTTACCAAATAAGTCATCACAGTCACTGCAAGATTTTTAGCATTCATGTTTTCTGGCACTTTGTGCTTTTTTGTTTCCTTTCTTTTCCTAATTGATGCTTTTGTATAACTTTTATAGCATGGAAAATGCATCTGTTTGTATGGATAATAGTCTATTTTAACAACTATGAAAAACAAATATACACTGAACAGCCACTTTATTAGAGACCCCATCTAGTAGAGCGTTGGACCTCCTTTGGCCATCAGAACTGCAGCAATCCATAATGGCATAAATTCCACTAGGTGTTGCAATTGTTCTGCAGAAATATCGGCCCCTGTGGACAGGAAGCTTCTTGTACCTGCAGTAAAGTACATGGAGGTGCTGACAGGAAGGGGTCATCGATTCATGCTGCTTTTGTTTACACAAGCCAAGAATCACAGCTCTAAGGACCTATGATGCTCTGAGGGATCAGTAGACCCGCGGTCAGATGCATGACTGTGAAACTAGGCGTGAAGGAAACCTGTCACCAACGTTTACCACTATGAGCTTAGCTTATGGGCTGAAAGTAGGTGACTTGTGGAGTCGGGGATGTAAGTGTTATACCTACCTTCCCTCTCTTTCCTCTGATGTGAGCGCTGCAACCACCGCCGCAGTGCATTAAGCGGCACTGCTAACTACTCTGCCCGTTCTAATTTTATAATGGACAGACTACTTAATGTGTCGCTCAATGCAATGGCATGCCCAAAGATAGGACTTGCTGCGATTTGTTTCCCGTATCGCACCACAAGAAAATCACTCATGTGTATGACCCCATTCAAAAGAATGAGGTCCATATTCGTGCGAGATTTGTACGTCTCGCAACACACAAATATGTGCGATTTTCTCAGGCACATGAAAACGGCCTAAGGTTACATTTACACAGGCGAGTGTGATATTGGGCCGCATCTCAATCCTCTGGCGTCTGCTTCGCACGTGTCGGAAGGTCAGCAAGTCTTTCCTATTGATTTCAATGGAAAACATTCCATGGCACTCGCATGTGCATCACACAGCATGCGATGTGTCTGACTGCTCCATTGAAAACAATGGGCAATGCGTTCAGAGGGAAAGTGAAAACATCGGCCATACAGTGTGAAGGAAAACGCCGCTCATATATATGACTCCATTCAAAAGAATGGAGTTCATATTCGCGCAAGTTTTGTGCGTCTCACAACGCACAAAACTCGCATGAGATTCACGCTCTTGCGAATGTAGCCTAAGTAATGCTCCTTTTACATGGAACGATTCTCGTTTGCACGAGCGAACAAGCTGGTGACATCATCATCAGATCGGTCGCACTTGTGCAGCCCGTCTAGACAGGCAGATTGATAAATGACTTGTTCTACAATAATTGTTCACTTCTTGTTCCGTGTTCACATTCCCCCTTGTTCCGTGTTCACATTCCCCCTTGTTCCGTGTTCACATTCCCCCTTGTTCCGTGTTCACATTCCCCGTGTCAAACACTGAAGGGAAGTGTTCAAGCGGAACAAGTGACCGGGCCAACAATGATTTTTAGTCCTGCAGAAACTAAAGGACGATTGAGAAGCGCACGATTCGTGTTCGTTGATCAGTCGTTGGCTCATGCTTAGACTGAACGATTGTTCTGCACTTTCGTTTGTTTTATAATCCGGTCCGTCTAAAAGTATCTTAAGAACGCTTTCCAAAACAGAAGTGTTAATAGTTTTTTGCTCAATTAACAAAATGCAACGTGACTGAACAGAAGCGAAATGTAAATGAGATCAATATTTGGTGTGACCGCACTTTGCACTACTTTTAGGCACACTTGCAGACAGCTGGGAGGTTGTTCCAGACATCTTGGAGAACTAAGCACAGGCTCTCTCAGATTCTTCTGTCTCTTCATGTAATCCCAGACAGACTGGATGGTGTTAACATCAAGGCTCCGTGGGGGCCATATTGTCACTTCCAGGACTCCTTGTTCTTTCTTATGCTCAAGATAGTTCTAAGACCGCTCTCACACGTTTCAGAAAACGCTACTCAAGATCGCAGCATTTTTACTGTGATTTTGAGCAGCATTTTTGAACACGTCACAGCGTTTAATAGCGTTTTTTAACGCAACCCATCATTGTGATGGCTGATGAGCTGTGTTTAAAAAAGTGCTAAAACACGCAAAAATAGAACAGCCAGCATTCAAAAATTACAGCCTTGGAAACGTGTTCGAGTTCATGTCTGCGAGGCCCCATTGAAATCAATGGCGGTTAGCGTAGCGCTCAGGATGCCGTGCTAATCGCGGTAAAAAGCGTCATGTGTGAAAAGGGTCTTAATGACATTGGCTGATTTTCAGGGTTGTCGTCTGCCTGTAGAATAAATTTGGAATCAATCAGACACCTTCTGCTTTTGCAGCATTTTTTGGACACCTGCCTAAAACTTTAACACTACTAGAAATGTAAAGCGATACAACTTTATAATATACTTTGTATTTAAGCGCCTCACCATATTCAAGAGATTTGCTTGCCATCAGTAAGTGAGGGAACTCTTGTTCACGTTCACAGACTGCAAGCCCTGCAAACAGCTAGTCCTGCTCTCTGCTGAGAAGTGGAGTCAGTCGTATCCAGTCTACCCCCAGGGTTTCCAAAAGTGTGCTCCACGGAGCCCTTGGGGCTCTGATGGGGGGTCTAGGTCCTCGCTCTACTCACCCCTGAGGTGGTGTCTGGATAGTCTGTACCGAAGAAATCCGCATACAAGACCTGCAGTCGGCATAGCTACGTGGATCGCATTAGCCGGCTCCGGTCATATGTTCTGCATTGCTATGCCAACCACGGGTCCTGCATGCTGATTTCCTTAGTACAGGCTGTTGGGACTCAGGACACCACTACAGGGGTGAGTAGAGCCAGGACCAATGTGGATTATAATAGGGGCAATTGGGCAGAACACTCCAGGCCTGAGATTCTAAGGGGGCCCACGGCCATCCCAATTAAACCTATTGTAATCTGCACTGCTAAACCTCTCTCTGCATCTGAAGAGCATAGCGGCAATGAAAGACCCTAATACTACTGGGGCAGCAATAGGGGACCCTAATACTACTAGGGCAGTAATGTAAGGCTCTAGCACTACTAGGGCTGCAATAGGAGACACTATTACTACTGGAGCCGCAATAGGGGTCAGTAATACTAGTGGGGCTAATATAGGGGACGCTATTAATACTGGGGCCAATATAGGGGAAGCTATTACTGGGGCCACCAATATAGGATGTCAGTATTACTACATCGGGCAGATTTGCTGCAGAATTCACATTAGCTGTAGCAGCAATGTTAATAAGATTTTGAAAATCTCACCCATCTCATCCACACACTGGAAAAAATCTGCACAAAACCCGTGAGGATATTGACATGTGGTGCAGGGATTAATTCCAGAGCATGTTAGTTTTAAATATAATGTATATCAACAGCCCATCCAGCGCTCCAGCGTTACTCCCCTTTTTTTTAAACTGCTCTGTCCATTATATAACGACAGAGGTAAAAATCGTTGCGATATGTCGTGATAAGCCCCGCGCCTGACCTCTCCCTTGGCCACACCTTGGGGCTCCACGAGTAACATTTAATTCAAAACGGGTACCACAGCTAAAAAAGTTTGGGAACCACTGATCTAGACAATGCTCTGTGAGCTAAACACATCACCAGCTGCTGAACAAATCTTGGTAGTTTGCTACAATGTAGCAGTCTGTACACCAGGCTGTGTAGCCCACACAGTTGTTTCCTTCTCACCTGAGAGCAGGACTAGCTATGTAGAGGTGCGGGACGCATTAGACGGATGTATTTCCTGTCCGTGTATTTCACAAACGGCTCACGGACTCTATTATAGCCTATTAGGTTATTCACATGTGTGAGCTTTCAGATGAATTGATGGTCCATGTGAAAATGCAAGAGTATCTTTTAACTGCAGTCGGGTACACTATATCAGTGAAGGAAAGAGTGATATGTTTTCTTCTGTTAGGCTGGTCTCACGCGACCGGATTTGAATTGTGAATTCTGCGATCACTGTCCGCGCGGATGATCCTTGGTAATACCCTGGCATTAAAAGCCATGTATTTTCGAAGTTTCCTTCAAACCTGTGGGTACGAATTGCGGATTCCATGAGCGGAAGTAAAATTGGAGAATGCTCTATTTTACCGCCCATTGTGCTCTATGGTCGTAGATATACCCGCAGCTAATACACAATTACATTGCATATGGGTTGTGGGTACCCACGTCATCGCTGAGTTATGCGCCATACGCAGGGTCACCAGCCGGGCTCACAGACGGAATCCGCTGTATGCCTATCACATGCGGAATCCGACCCAGTCATGTGAGCATGGCCTTATGTTAAGCTTACAGGGGATTGCTCACATTGATAATGTGTCATTAGGTGCATTTTGGTTTTAAAGGGGTTATCAAGGCTTTAAAAAGCTCAAGAAAGACCATCAATATCTGATCAGTAGGGGTCTGTCACTCGGGATCCCCAATGATCAGCTAAGTAAAGGGGCATTAAAACTCATGCAAGTAACTTTATAATCTTTAATGTCTATGTCTGAACACGATCCTATCAGTGCTCAGAACGCCATATTACACTCATTGCCAAAACGAAATCCCTCCCCTAGAAGGAGTTGTTGGAATCAAATAAAACTTTGTGATTGTAATGTTTATATAAGTGATTAGCCTGTTGTACTGCCTCTAGCTTGGAAAGAAGATGTGATATGAGCGGACATGGAGGCTCTAGTACCCTGTTGTACTGCCTCTAGCTTGGAAAGAAGATGTGATACGAGAGGACATGGAGGCCCTAGTACCCTGTTGTACTGCGTCTAGCTTGGAAAGAAGCTGTGATACGAGCGGACATGGAGGCTCTAGTACCCTGTTGTACTGCCTCTAGCTTGGATACAAGATGTAATACGGATGGGCATAGAGGCTCTAGTACCCTGTTGTACCACCTCTAGTTTGGATACAAGATGTGATAGAGGCGGGCATGGAGGCTCTAGTACCCTGTTGTACCACCTCTAGCTTGGAAAGAAGCTGTGATACAGGCGGGCATGGAGGCTTTAGTACCCTGTTGTACTGCCTCTAGCTTGGATGCAAGATGTAATACGGATGGGCATAGAGGCTCTAGTACCCTGTTGCACCACCTCTAGTTTGGATACAAGATGTGATAGAGGCGGGCATGGAGGCTCTAGTACCCTGTTGTACCACCTCTAGCTTGGATAGAAGATGTAATTAGGGGCGGGCATGGAGGCTCTAGTACCCTGTTGTACCACCTTTAGCTTGGATACAAGATGTAATACGGATGGGCATGGAGGCTCTAGTACCCTGTTGCACCACCTCTAGCTTGGATACAAGATGTGATAGAGGTGGGCATGGAGGCTGTAGTACCCTGTTGTACCACTTCTAGCTTGGATACAAGATGTGATACAGGCAGGCATGAGGCTTTAGTACTCTGTTGTATCGACTTTAGCTTGTATACAAGCGGGCATTGAGGCTCAATGATGTCATTCAATGAATGACTGTGATTGGTTAATCGAGCGCTGGCTCTGATTGGCTGAAGCTCGATGAACCAATCAGAGCATTAGCTTGCTGGAGGTGGGGTATTCAAGCCCCTCTACGAGGAAGAAATGCTCTGTCTGCGTTCAGGAGTACACGGAAGCCTGCAGCAGCGATAGAGACCAGCGCGAGGGACCCGAACGCTGTCTACAAGGTGAGTTTTATACCCTGTTGTGCTGCCTCTAGCTTGTATACAAGATGTGATACAGGCAGGCATGGAGACTCTAGCCCCCTGTTGTACCACCTCTAGCTTGGATACAAAATGTGATACAGGCAGGCAGGGAGACATACAGGTTCTGTATGGTATCCTGCAGCATATCGGTCACATTTGCTGTAACTGAGTCTCTACTTTGTGAAAACTTGTAGACTTTCGAAGTTGGCGTCCCATATGGTCCCATACATGTTCTATTGGCTATAAATCTGGTGACACGGAAGTGCGACAATGTTGTGGGGGCTTCCTGTGACCCCGTTGTGTGCGGCCGAGCATTATCCTGCTGCCTCTTAGAAACGACATGAGAGGAACACATGTGGCTGCAGGATGTCCTGAACACATCGCTGAGCTGTCATTGTCCCTCATACCACTACTACGGGGGATCGACTGTTGCATGTGATGACTCCCAGACCATCACAGTGTGCCGCTCCACACAAAGGCAGGATTGAGGACTCACCCCGAGGTCTTTGGACATGAACACGGCTGTCGTCAGTGCCCAAACTAAACCTGGATTCCTCGCTGAAAACGACCCGGTTCCACTATGTTACATCCAGTTTTGTCATTCACGACACCGCTGCAAACAGAGGTGATGGTGGGTGTCAAAGGCCGTACATGTAATGGGCACTGTAGACCAAATGTCCTGCAGCCAAACCCCTGGAAGTGGTTCTGACAGACACAGGGGTGTAACGATGGCGCCCCGTCTCTGGATTGTGGATAATAAAACAGTTGGAGCTGCTCATGCTTGTTGGATTACCAGACGCTCCTCTCCACGGGTGGTCTGTTGGAGGGTCCTGAGCCCGGTGACCACGCATCCACTGGTCCCAACACCTCCTAACAGTTTGGTTAGAACGGTCCGGTGGGGGACAATTCATCGATACGACCATCCAGCTTTTCACATCCCAATAATGTGCCCCCTATCAGACTCTGGTAACAGGGTGAAATCTCTTCTCTGTGTCGTAGAGGCGTCTAGTGGTCATCAAGCTCTACACAAGCGGAAGAAGAGGTCACTACACACAAGGAGCCTCTGAGAGCCTTTTATAGGCCAAGGGGGGAACCACTTTTAGGTATCAAGACTATTCATCTAATCATGCCTCAACTCTAATCATTTGCATATCTGCCTGAGATGGAACTGCATGCCGAGTTTTGCAGCAAAACGACAAATTCTTGTAGCGGAGCAATTTTTTTCATTTTTTTTTTTTTTTTTTTACAAAGAGTGGTTTTATTGCAGCCCTTCTGAGTACTACGGGAATATCCTATTCACTTCAATAGCACAAAGTCAGCCTGACTTTGATAAATGAGAAAAACACTTTTGGATGAGGAACTTGCTGCATGTTCCTGTGAACTTGAGAAGATAGGTTTCCCAAGACTGCTACTAAGTAGATGAGTGAGGCGAAGACCTGAGCTTTGCCAAATAGGACAGAGGGTAAAGGTCTTTTTTTTTTAAACTAAAATTGCAAAGATCCTAAAAGACCCCTGAACCTATAATACTAAAAAGTTAAATTAAATGACGTATTTAGGAATGTGTTTGCTTCCGTGCCTTGTACCTGGATAATAACAGCCAAGTGGCTAATGCACACACCTTGTAGTCTTTTGTGATGAATAGTCAGTTATCTTAACGGGAATCTGGCACGTCTCCCCAGTACTGTAAAATAAGTTATGGTGCTATTAGGGGAGGTGACCGGTAGCCGGGTGTGGTATTTTGTGTACTCACCCGCGATCAGGCCGTGTCTGCCACTGAAGTCTCGTATTGGACAGTGCGCACATAGGACTCTGAAAGGAGTCAGGTTTTCGTGCCGTGTACCAACTTCTGGCAGGGACACTGTGGGAGTGGATGAGTATAAAAAATACATCTCCTGGCTCCCCGTCCTGTCCCCTAATAGTACCACAACTTTAGTACCACAACAGTTTATGTTGCTGTAAGGACATGACCTGTTCCCTTTAAAATTGACCTAACCTGATGCACATTCATATTATGCTCTTACCAGAGCTGCAGCTAGGCCTTCCATTACGTGTAGCAGATATTCATTTTGCAGCCCTAGCCTTATCTCATAGTACCCCAACACATGTTCCATGCAGATCCTTCCTGCTACCCCTGTTTGAATACTTTTAGGTGGTAACAAAAGTGATCAAAAGTAAAGGCCCATTTAGACACAATGATTATTGCTCAAAAGTAGAGATGAGCGAGCAAGCTCGGATAAGGCAGTTGCTCGAGCGAGCATCACTCTTCTCGAGTAACTGCAATCTCGTCCAAGCAGGCTCGGGGAGTGGCGAGTAAGAGAGATCATCTCTACTCAGCAGCCATCTGAGCACTTGAGCGATAATCATTTTGTCTAAAAGCGCAGCCATTGTGCACTTTTCGTGCACTATTCATTTATTGCTGACTGCTGATAGCATTCTTTTAGCTGGTATCCAGCTTGGAGCTCTCAGCGATGGCTCCGAGATTAAAGCAGCTCCTGCTGTTCTGGGCGCTATCAGCTCAGCGGGATACCAGCTGATAGCTTCGAGAACAAAGCAGCTGTATGCAGATGACAGCGCTTCCACTGTCTTCTGCATACAGCAGCCGCCTTTATTTACATGTTAATAAACTCTTAAGTAGCTACTTAGCTAATTAAGAGTTTATGCAAAGTGATCGCTCAAAACTGTCACTCAAACTGCTGCTTGGGAGATTTTTGAGTGATCATCTTTTCGTGTAAACGGGCCCCTAGGGACATTACTTTGATTAATTGTATAGGCATATTTACAAAAAATAAAGTACAGCGGCAATTAGATTACATTATTCCCCATAACTGAAAAACCTTATGTGGCCTAAAAAACCGATATGATATTTGAATTCAGCGCACTAAGGTTACTATAAGCCGCCTGTCTGCTTATCTGCTACAAAAATTGTGTTGCACAGTGTAATTGTTCGGTCTAAACGCAGCCGACAACTGAACGAGAACGTTCACTTTATTAGTCGTTTATTTTCTGCAGGCATAAAAACCATCGTTGGCTTATTGTTCGGTGTAACCTGCCCTCGTTCAGTCCCTCTCATTCTCTTATACAGGGACTGAATGATGCTCATGTGAATGAACCGACGATGCCTCGGCCTGTCTAGACAGGCTGCACCCGAGCGAATGAGCGAGTGATGACGTCACACGCTCGTTCAAACGAGAATCGGCTCATCTAAAAGGAGCATAAGTCCCAGCCAGCACAATGCTCCCCGCCCATAACATGGCCTCGGATGGAGGGGCCATGACCTGACCTGCCCATCAGTGGCTTCCATTGAATAATGCTACACACTATATTGCACCTGTGATATTTCCTAATACCATGCACAGTGTTATTGGAAGCCGCCGATGGATGGGTCAGGTCATGTGTCCCTTCATCAGCAGCCAAGTTCTGGACGGCAGAGCCATGCTGGGAGCAACTTAGATTGTGTCAAGGGGAGGGCGGTGCTCTGGACGTGTGGAAAATGGCATTTTGTGATGTAAAGATATGAATCAAATGTTTTCTGTCACCATGCAAGAATAAGTAAAAAGTGGCCAATCGGTATGCGATATATAAACATACAGCTCCTATTAAAATGGATAAAAGCATTACTGTAACCTTCCTTTGCCAAGAAAGGAAAGTAGGCTCAGCTCTTTGAAGATTTCTGCAATTATCACACATAACGCAGCACAGACCCAGAGGGCAGTAAACCGAATCCCAGGAAGAGTTACATTGGGAATGCATTATATTGTTTGCAGAACGCCATTAGTAATGGTGCTGCATCAGGAGCCATAGTACTGTGTAGGGTCCACAGGTGATATATTTTTTTCCTACAAAAAATAAATTAGCAGTTGCCTATATAATATTGCCAGACAGGGCTCAAGTAACAGTGCTATGGAGTGCTCAAATATACACGATATACAGGTTCTAAATAATACCACGGTGGGCAACACAATTTAGGTTTGGACCATGGTGGGGTGATAGAAGATCCTGATGATGGAGGCCCTGAAGGCACATCTACAACACAATTAAAGGGATTACTATTGATGACCTATTCTCAGTATAAGTCATCAATAGCTGATCCGCAAGGGTCCGCCACTTGGGATCCCCACAGATCAGCTGATTCTCCGGTCTGCTGTCAGTGCAGCCAGGCTGGACGCCTGCATCAGTGGTCAGAGCCCCAACTGTAATAGAAAGGCTTCACTCCTGTTGAAATTACTGGCAGTGATGCCTTCCATTACGCTTCTGGTTCCTCACTGCAGTCAGAGCTGGAAGTGTAAGGTGGGGTTCACACGGGGCAGATTTGCCGTGGAATTTCTGTGTGGACCCCGCTCTTTTGAACTGGGGCATTTTTTTCCCCACATTTCAGTGTACCTGGCTGTGGGAAAGATATCGCAGCGCGTCCTATCTTTGGCGTGCCATCGCATTGCATCACCAATTGTTTTCATTGGAGCCCGTGGTAGTATTGCTGCATGTGCTAGGTGCACGCGAAGCAATAGGTGCATACGGCCCCGCTTGTCTTCTGCATACCCCGCTTGGAGCGCAAAGTGATCGCTAAAAACTGTCAATCAAACTGCCGTTTGAGCGATCACCTTGTCCTGTAAAGGCACACAACGATCGATGATCGCTCAAAGGTCGCTCAAAAGACATCTTTTGAGCGATAATCGTTGTCTAAACCAGGTGATAGGTCAATATTAGAGATCGATCAATAGATAGGTAGGTAGATATTAGAGATAGATGGATAATGTATTTAAACCCTTCTGCATCTCATATGCACAATGTTGAAGTGTTTTTGGGGACAAATCTATCAGTGGCCGATCAGCTGATGTGAAGGGGCTGTGGCCAACTGGAAGCCTCAAAACACCAACTGCTGTGTAGTGGCCTGATGTGGTACTACAGCTCTCTCCCATTGTAGTCAATAAGGCCAGGCTCACATGAACATATTTGAATTTTGTATTACGCGCGCAATGTGCATGCGCATAATACACAGTAAATGGCGTAAATGAAAGTACATTGATTCTCATTATTCCACTCAGACTTGCGTATATTTATTGCGTATATTATGCGCATAAAAAAAGAATGCAGCGTGTTCTATCTTACTGTGTACTACATGCATAAGAGCTCTATTGTTCTCTATGAGTGCATTCGAAACGCAATGCATACGCAATTACACTGCACATATGTGGCGGTTTTTATGCATGTAGCTAGGAGTCATGAAAAGGAAATAAAAAAAAAAAAAGGAACCAGGGAGCCAGAGCATGAGACCGTGCGTAAAATACGCTGTACATGGGCAGGCATACGTGAGTATAAACACGGCAATCCGCGGGGGTACGCAGTGCCATACGGCTGCGAACACTGAGATCTTTACGGAGCATATTACCATACGGTCGTGTGACCCTGGGCTAAAGTAGATCCTGTTCTCAGTCTTCTAGTTGGTTACATCCCTTTCACAGCAGCTAATGGGCAGGGTCCCCGGTGGCATGGGATGGATGGATAGAGAGAGATAGATAGATAGATAGATAGATAGATAGATAGATAGATAGATAGATAGATAGATAGATAGATAGATATGAGATAGATAGATAGAGGGATATGAGATAGATAGATAGATAGATAGATAGATAGATAGATAGATAGATAGATAGATAGATAGATAGATAGATAGATAGATATGAGATAGATAGATATGAGATAGATAGATATGAGATAGATAGATAGATAGATAGATAGATAGATAGATATAAGTGGAATGGATAGATATACACATGTGGAATAGATAGACACATATGGGATGGCCTGATGGATAGGTAGATATTATACTATCAGCTATAATGTAATCAACAGCATGAATGTGGATGCGTTATACATGGACACAGACTAATGTATGCAAATTAGATTTTTTTTAATGACCTAAGCATGACCCCAAGACACCGCAGACAAATGACCCATGATCAATCAGTTGCTGCGGAACCTCTTTCAAAGCCACCACCATACTGTAACTGTCATCCCCCCTCCCAGACAATAGGCTGACAGCCACCACCCTCTCCTACAGTATGAGTGCAGCCCCAGGACATGCAGGTTGGAGGGGGTGTATGAAGCATGCTGTACGTCTCCCCACCCCTAGCCTTCACTCCTCCTTCCAGAATATGATCGCTGAAGGAGCCGAGCAGCTGCTTACCAATTGCTGAACCCTCTTCCACCCTGGGCTGTGTAAGCATTTTCTGTAGACTGGAGAGGAGGTGACAGCAGCACATCCTCGCCCAGTGCCCACAGCTGGATTGTGTAGCCACACACACTAATGGCTGAGCGCTGCATGTAACCCATCCTAGAGAACAGACCCTGCAGGAGCAGCACCCCCAGCCATGGTGTCATGGATCATATCCAGGCTTGTAGTGTAAGTATACCCTCCCTGTGTCAGTGCAAGGTGATCTGTCAAACGCTAAATATAGCTGTTGTCTCTTCCATGTGCTGCCCCCAGGGTAGAGGAAGCGAGCACACAATGGTGCATGGCACTTGTCTCACTATATGGGGGAGATGGATTCTGGGGTTTTTGCATTGCAGCCCTTTCTTCATCACTGTCATCCTGGTTAATCAAACCCTACTGAATAACACACTTTGTTTTCATGCAAGGGGAAAGCATTTGCTTCTGACACCAGCAGATGGCTCTGCTGTAGGATGACATGTATTTGTCATTTATGCTGCATTATTAGTATTATTGTTGCCATACCCCTGACTGGATACATTGTATACACTGCCTGTCATGGATGTAGATTCTGTGTTGTCTGAGTGGGAGAGAGGGGTCAATAGTGATAAATTATTCATTGCACATGTGTGATTACATAGCATTGGGATAGGAGAAATGCAGACAGAATTCTGCATGTCCTACAAATGATCCTAATCGCTATTATTTATGTAGCACATGTACATTACGCAGCACTTGATGTCGGGT
The DNA here is from genome assembly GCF_035609145.1 of Eleutherodactylus coqui. Taxonomy (NCBI): domain Eukaryota; kingdom Metazoa; phylum Chordata; class Amphibia; order Anura; family Eleutherodactylidae; genus Eleutherodactylus; species Eleutherodactylus coqui. The sequence continues at coordinate 48,536,117 of NC_089843.1, forward strand.
TCTGTCCCTATTGGGACGCACAATCTGTATTCACTTCATTTTGGTAATGATGTAATAGCAGGAAGGTTGGGCATGGTGTAGGCTATTAGAGACATAAGACATTACTGACATGCATACATGTGAGATTATATAGATATAACATAGGACTCTTAGTCTTGTGTCTGAGGGAACGGGTTCTGGTTCAGAGGCCTAGCCTTTCTTTGTTCACATGAGGTGTATCCATATCATCGTCTTCCTCTCTATGCGTTCCTCCCTCTCTGTGAATGTGCTGCTATGTGTTGGATTTTGCTATTATGCAATGTATTGGCTTGTATATAACCGTTATTTATGCTATATGATATACAGTAAGAGGTACAATAGTCACATAAACAATGTATTATATTTAGCACTTCTGCATATGACACTTATATAACACGGTTATATTTGGTGTGCATGTATCTAAGGCTCTGTTCACACATGCGTTACATTCGTTCTGTCGGGTTTCCATTACTTTATGGCCTGTGGAATAAGTGTAGCCTGCGGTCCTGTACTGTCCATTAAAACTGTTAACCTAATGGGTCCATTGTAAGTGAACAGGTGAAGTAATTGTGATCTCATCATGGATTGTTTGAATATGGAAACCATGACTCCAGTACATTTACCGTGTTAGGTGTTATCTCCTATCAGAGCATTGCCCTTGGGTTTGTAGTTTATGACCCCAAGTGTTCTTTTACACTGGGCAATTGTACCTAGTAGATGAGTGCTGATCAACAAAATTGCTGCTTGCCTACTGGGCCGTTAGGCTGCTATTATATGAGCATTAGTGGTAGCCGCTGGCGCCAGGATCTTCCTGATAACTGCTAGGCTGAACCTGCAGTTAGCACTATTACACAAGCATTAAGCTAATTGCAAGGCTGCACCTACACCTTCAGGTGCAGCCCAGCAATTGTCGGGAAGCCGTGAGCGTTCCATCTACACTCTTGAGAACAGTGATTGGCCACAGCAGTCACCGTTTAAGCTCATACCCACTACAGCCAATCACTGGCCTCAAGGTTTATACTGCTGAAGCCAATGATTGGCCACATCATGAACCTGGAATGTGACCACACTACCTGGAAGTATGAGGAGGCTGGAAGGGACAGGAGCAGAGGGGGGCATGGAACAGATGGGTATAGCTCTCTTTATTATTTCGGACCTCTGCCAGCTTGAAGCTGAAAAAAATAAGTACCACCGGATAACCCTTTAAGGTCAATTCGAAAATGACCTTAATGGAACAAAATAAACACCGATTGACTTACCATTACTCCAGGTTTATGGGGATTTCAGGTATGAGGGCTGTTACCTGGTGTGGACGGCTGGACCTGGATAGGTGAGTTCCCCCCCTTTTTCTTCCCTTACCCCACCCAATTGTGAACCACCGAGACCGAAGCACTGTCCTATTTACACCGAATTTCAGGAGCGGAGCCTACAGAGAGAAAAACTGTAATGTCAAGATTTGTACGTCATCAGTGTTTTTCACCCACTCCTGGTTTTGATTTATTAAGACTTACTACCGTGCTATGTCCCCACGGATGCAAGGCGTTTTTGGGGAGGATCGCGGAGTGTTTCTCATTGTCTTCAATGGGTAAATATCGCACTTGCATGCACCTCGCACTCTGTGCATTGCTGTTCCGGCGCCATTGAAATTAATGGGTGGTGTGAGGCGTTCCGAGGGAACGCCCAACAGATAGGACATCCTGCCATTGATTTTTTTTTTCCGTATTGCATGTGACACTGGAAGAAAAAAAATACTCGTGTATGATCCAATTAGAAAGAATGGGATTCATATCTGTGCGATATTTGTGTGTCTCGCAACACACAAATCTCGTGCGATTTTCTCGGCCGTGTGAAAATGGCCTAATCCTAATTCCAAATATTGACCAGCGTACTGCGGGGTGAATATAAAATAAATAAATCTTGGTATTTGTATAGCGCCAATTTATTACGCAGTGCTTTCAGGTAATTATTACTTAATTACCCCCCACCAAGCTGGGTTCTCATTTTACCGACCTCGGAAGGATGGAAGGCTGAGTCAACCTTGAGCCGGCTACCTGACGCATGTGGGGATCGAACTTGCAGGTTGTAGGCGAGAGCTTACACTCTGCGCCACACGAGGCCCATCATACTTTGGCATGTTTTGGAACACATCAAGTTTTTTTGTCCTCTGTGTGTAAAATTGGAGATACTGTATGACACTTATGGAATTATACGGGTGTCCTATGTGAGATCCACAGAAAACAGATATTGAGTACAGCTCTGTGAATAAGCCCTAAGTGTATTGTATTTAAGATTTCTCTGGTAACAAGCCATGCAGCCATGTGGTCAGGACATCTTCAGAATGGGTTTTTAGCCTCTGGATGCAAACACTGATGTTGTCATTCACTGGGAGCAAGCAGAGATCTTGAAAATCGTGAAGAATTTGAATACAAGATATGGCCGCCTGCAGACGGCCGGGTCGGATCCCGCTGTTAGAATTATCCTTGCAGAGGCCTTCGGCTCACCCGCTCCCGGCGTCTTCCGTCTCCTGCTATGCATCGGCTGTCGGCCAGCCAGCACATGCGCAGAGCGGAGCCGGCCCGGCATGACTGACATTTCTGTGCGGGCCTCTGTGAGACCCGCACAGAAATAGAACATGCCGCAATTTGTTTTCCGCGTGTGATTTGATGCGGACAACTTCCGGCTGTGTGCATAGGATTGTGTTTTGCAATGCAAACCTATGCAGGCGGGCACGGGCGGAAATTCTGCGGGAAACCCCACTGCAGAATCTCCGCCCGTGTGCAGGGGGCTATATATCCTAAAAGGGCAGGAAGTCACACACTGCACTTTACATGCAGATGTCCCTGTAGGTTTTACCCTCGGTGATCAGTCACTTTTCAGGACACACTATTGATTTTGATATCCGAACCATGTCCTGAAACCAGATATATCTGCCATACCGTGCAGAAGATATGGCAGGCTGAATATGTGTTTGCTAGAATTGAGCTTAGGGCTACTCAGCAACTCTGGCGGCACGCGTGACCAAAGATCATTGTGCATCACTGCTACCTCGCACTGCCTTTGTACTCAATGGATCTGTCGTACGAGTCCCAGGTTGCCACGTCCTCCACATCGTGATCACAAAAAAACCATTAGGGTTGGACGTTTTGTGATTTCGACAACCTGCAACTTTCACTGCAGCTCCATTGAGTTCAATGGCAGTACGAGGTTGCCATCCTACACAGTAATGTTTGGTGGTGCAACCTTTAGCCATGGACAGTTACCATGTAGCCCTAGCCTTATCCTTGCAGCAGAAAGCGGTCATCATGATTGCGGTATTCTCTAACGCATGCCAGAGCAGAGTGGTATACACGGAGGCTGTGCAGCCACAGGGGAACCCAGAAGCAATCTGAGGCTATGTGGCACCATATTCTTCAAGTAGAAGAAGGCCCCTCGCTCAAGAATGTCAAAAGCTGCCGATATAAAATACTGTCATACCGTGCTTAACCATGGGTTCCAGTTTCCTCCTTCGTTCGGGGAGCAGGAAAGGGGAATCTCCTGGCCGAAAACCTCAGTTTTATGATGGAACCGAACAGCGCCGGGCGGACCCCATTGACTATAATGGGTTCTGTTCGGTTTCCACTCAGCTGCCCAGCATTTTACTGGAAGAAAAAGCACTGCACGCACTTTTTCTTCCGTCTTGTACCGAATCTGCACAATGAAACCTCTGACTGGAGGGTCCCTCACAGATATGAAACCACATACATCCACATGATGCCACCAAATAATGGCCAAACAGTATGAAGTATTTAACCCATTAAGAACCAAGTGCCATAGATATAGGGTGCTTGGTCCTGGGCTTTATTCCTGCGGGATTGTGCCACCATGTAAATTAACCCTAAGGCCCCCTGTCTACGGCCAAGGCGGAATATCGCTAGCAATATTCTGCCACAGGGGACGAGGGGGGGCGAGCTGACAGGTCACAGCGGTGAGCCTATCTAACTGATAGGCTCACTGCAAAGAATCGCGGCAATCGCAGCATGCTGCAATTTAAATCCCGCAAGTGGAGAATCGCTATCATTCTCGGCTCGTGGACATTGGCACTGCGCTTTCCATAGCAACCCTATGGAAAGCTTTACAGAGTGTGATCCCCGGGTGATTTATCGCCCGTGGACAGGCAGCCTTAGGCCGCCTGCAGACGGCCGGGACGGATCCGGCTGTGAGAATTCTCGCAGCCGGATCCGACCCGAGCGCCTGCAGAGACCAGCGCGGAACTCACCCGCTCCGGCTCTTTCATGTGCCGGCTGCTGGGTAGCTGGCGCATGCGCAGAGCGGAGCCAGCGGCCGGTGAGTGACGTTTCTGAATTAGAGCATGCCGCGGTTTGCTTTCTGCATGGAATTTCGCGCAGACAAACCGCGGCCGTCTGCATAGGATTGTGTATTGTAATGCAATCCTATGCAGGCGTATACGGGCGGAAATTCTGCGGGGAATCCCGCCACGGAATTTCCGCCCGTCTGCAGGCGGCCTTAAGGTGTTTTTACACATTGCTGGTAAAAACCCACAACAGAACCCAGAAAAAAAACCTGACATACTTGTGTTGATCAGTAGCCATTGCCATGGAAGTTCCTGTAACAGAAAAGGCACGCAGTGAGGATAAAATCCTACTAGTTTATATACTATTTTTTATTGTGGATTTTCACTTTTGTTATGAAATCCCTTGAGAACTTATTGTCCCTGGATGCAGGTGTCCATTATAGACCGACAACTGTGTCCTGAGATGACATTGCACATTACTGCAGATCATCCTCCTGCCATACAAGAACATGCCAAGGAACATTAGGATTTTCTTCCGCTCCTCAGCTGTATAGAATGATAAAGAAGACATAATCTGATTACTTACGGATTTAGTAAGTGTGTAGGTCTGTGTTACATACAATTGGGAAACTTTATCCTAAAACACAGATACAAGGACAAAAAGTCCTGAGCCAGTCCTAGCCCCGACTTGTCACCTGAGATCCTACAGTTTCACGTAGCAGGAAACTAGTAAGGCTGCATTCACATCACACCAAGGGCTCAGTTCTGAGTCTTTGGCGCAGATCTGGCATAAAATCCGGACAGGAAAATGCTGGTCAGTGGGGTCTGTCCGCCTCTGGATCTAGTATTTTCATTTTTGGACTCCCGAAATATAAGTGAAAATGTGAAAGGAGCCTAACATTCGGTCATAAACCTAGTTATAGCTCTTCTAGTTTAGGAGCGCAGGAGAACGGGGGACCTGATGAGTATGAAAAAAGGCTCCTTGGACTCCCCGCCATCTAGACTATAAGCACCACAACTTAGTTCATGGTGCTCATAATCCGTGATAGGTTCCCTTTAAGTTTTACACATGAATGGAGAACTAAACATGATACAACGGTAATCATAGAGGCTATGTGAACATTTGCATCGTGGCTTCCATTTATAACACAAGTCAGGACGCCGTCACAGATCCACCGTGTGAAGTATATCAACAGCACTCAACATTTTGACAGCAAGAAAATCACTGCATGCTGCCCTGTTCTTGCTGTCAATTGTGGTTGAACCTCCATTGCAGATGTAAACAGAGCTTTAAGCAAAGGATTTATAGAGTTACTGAAGACTTTATGTAGATAAAGACTGGGGCTATATGTGGACTTTGGCTACAACACGGGTCAGGCAAAGATTGCAGTCTAGCCCTGCCATCTCCTAATCTAATAGAAGACTATGCAGGTCGCAGAGCATCTCACAAGTAGCTTCGACCCGCAGATCACAAAGCTAGCAAGGTTGTTTTTTTGGCTATATGCAGATTGCAGTTGCGACTACCTGTGAGACGCACCGTGGCCATAGGCATACCGTCAGGGGGCTGGGGTTGCAATGTCGACCAGGCCACTGTGCTGAGGGGGCCCAGAGGCCGCCTTTTGCCAAATACAAGTGCACATACTGTGCATTATCGGCTGGTCGCACTGCCAGCCACGTGATTGCTGTGGTGAGGCCGACAGAGTGACCAGCCAAAGCACAGGAGAAGGAGGGGGGAGGCAGAAGCACGGCAAGGCAGGGAGCTGAGCAGGGTGGTCATCACGCTGCTTCTAATACTAACACAGTATACGTCAGCCCCTGCCGTGCTGCTCTCCTAACGCAGAGAAGTGGTCCGGGGTATCTGTCTGTCTATCTCTTGTATAAGTTATACATCTCGCTGTATATACTGTATATAATTGCACTTTACACACGATTAAAAAAGGAATAAAAAATGCATGCAATTTATTAATAGTGTATGCAATTTTGTAAAACGTATGTGGTCTTTGAATACCGCATGCAGTTTTTTTTAATATGTTTTTCTTAATTGTGGTTCAAAAGTTCAACAAAAAACATGAAGACACCCTAAGGCTACTCTCACACCTGCGTTCAGAAAACGCAGCTCGAAATCGTGGCATGTTGGCCACAATTTCGAATGGCACATTTGAACGCATGTTACAGCGTTTGATAGCGCTTTTTAACACACGCAATAATTGTGATGAGTGAGAAGGTGCGTTAATAAACATGAAAAAGCATAAATAGAACAGACAGCTCTCGAAAATTACGGCATTAGAAACACCGCGTTCGAGCGCAGGTCCGAGTAACCCCATTAAAACCAGCACGGCGCTCGGAACACCACGCTAATAGCGGTAAAAAGCGGAATGTGTGAGAGTGGCCTAAGGGGCTACAAACAAATTTACAGGTAGTGCAGTAAATGAGTCATGTTTGCTAAGATTATGCCAAGGGGCTGATCATGTGTGAATTTGTTTTGCAGCTGTATGAAGCACGACTTAGGTTTGGGTACAGGGAGGTGAGGGAAGTGGGGGGACCGAGCTAAACTTTTGCACCTGGGCCCCTGAGCCTTTAGGTACTCCCCTGACCGTGGCCCACATTGTCTTCTACTGGATTAGAACATCACAAGGCTACACTGCGATATTTGGTCGTGGCCAAGTCACCATGTAGCCCTAACCTTATTCTGAGGAATTATTTATCAAGAGAGAAGTTTCCCTTTACGCCTCCTGGTTTGTCGTTACCCTCTTCATGTCATAATTTAGTTATGCATGCAAACATCACAACTTATCTTTCATTCTCAATGCCTGATTATGTCTTAAAGGGGTTTTCTCGTACTTTAATACTGCTGTTCTATACTTATAGGCCAACAATTATTGATGAGTGGGATCCAACTCTCAGCACTCCCACCAATCAACTGAATGTAGGGGCTATTGCACTCCATGGCTATAACTGTGCCTGGTACTATATTAAGTGAGCTGCAATACCAGGCACGGCCACGACTATATGAATGGCGCTCTGCTTGGGGAAGTAATAGTTACTCCGCTGTGCCTGGAGTGCAGCTGCCCTTTCATTAGTTGATCAGTGGGTGCATCCGGAGTTTGACCCCCTCTGATCAAATATTGATGGCCTATCCTAATGACAGACCATCAATATTAAAGCGGTTATTCTGGGAGACTTTTTTTCCAAACCTGGCTTGATGTGCAGTAGTAGCATAAAAGAAGCTATTCTTCCCTGCCCCCCAATTTCACATGTTCCCAGTCCCTGCTGCTCTTCACTTCTGGGTGCAGAGTGAAGACGTCACGACACCAGGTCATGTGACCACTGCAGCTCATTCCTGGCTGAAGAGAGTCAGTGATTGACTACACTGGACAGAACTCAGGTGTCCATGACTTCATCACGGGCTCCTTGCACCAGGAACTGCGGAATGGGAGAGAGCGGAAAGGGAGTAGAACTGTGTTACTAATGCACACTGAACCAATTTGTGAAGGAAGAAATCTCCCCAATAACCCCTTTAAATTCCCAGAAAACCAATTTAAGTTCTTATGTTGTAATTGTGTATTTTGTCAATATCGTGTTATGGCCATTACCATACCTGCCGACATTTACATCCCCATCGCGCGATACTTTTAAGCCCTGCTCCAATCCACTCAGGAATGCCCGCTTTTGCTACTTTCTTTAAGCTCTGCCCACTTTGTGACCCATTTTGTGTACTAATTTGCCATTATGTGATCTAACCTGACACGATTGCATTACCCAATGGTTCCCACGCTGTACTCATATAGCAGGAGTGTCATTAGACACTGTCATCACCTTGCATGACACGGCACATATATGTGCAAACAACACAGCCACTGTTTATCAGCAGGACTTGTGGGGACATTTTGAATGCAGACCTATGTGTAAATGTCTAAAAACATTGATGGCAGTGATAACCTGCACCATCTGCATATCTCTAGCTGGGAAGCTGCTTGCTGCAACAGAAACCTCCCCCCTATCACTCAGCACTGGAGACTGCACAAGACTTCACACCTACCATAAGCTCACATCATTCAGTTAGCACCAGAAGTAAATGGCAAGCTAGTTATGGGGACTAGCATATTCCTTTAGGTAAATGGCCACACTGGTCCCAGTAATGAATGTCAGAATACCTGCTTGATCGTCGCCTGTCAAATAGTCTCCAGGTAGCTCTAAACCCAGTCATACTAGGCCATGGCTCATTCTGAAGACAGTGCTGCTTTAATAAGCCCTTTATATTTAATGGGGACCTGTCATCAGCTTTGAGTCCCATAAATTACGTTTTTGCGTGGTCTCCCATTCATCTCTATGGGAGAGCGCCCGCACGCAGCCTTCTGAAAAGAGTCACGCTGTGTGCACACAGCAACTTCACTGGGGCACAGCACAGGAATGGGGCACCCGGTAAGTATGAAACACCGATCCCCGGACCCCCTTTTCTCTGACCTTTGAGCCCCATCATGTGGTTTAGGTGACTCAAAGGTGATGACAGGTTCCCTGCGAGGCTATGATCACATCTGCGTCAGACGCTCCATTTATAGCCGTCTTGGCGGATTACTTTCGGAGCCTCTTTCACAGATTCTGTCGTATTCGATGAAAATATGACTTCTGTACTAGTTCTTTTTTCCCATCAAAATGACCGATAACTCAGCAGGGGCCGTTGTTGTTCGCCTTGCGATGGATCTTGTAGAGCACTTTGGCTCTCTTTGTAAACTGAAGCCACAATGAAAATGGGAACAGAGCCGTACAGACCTGTAGACACTTCATATGCAGCCATAAGGTACTTTACTCACACTGCCGAGAAACTCGCGCAAGTTTTAGATGGAATGGACTTATTCACATGAGCTATTTTATTTCGCAGCATGTTTTATCTTTTGGTGTTTCCGCAAAACGCTTCACAAATTTCAATAGGACGTTAAAAGACATCACATGGCACTCACATGCCGAGCGATACATGTTTCCCATTGAAATCAATGGGAAATGCTTGTGATCCTCTGATGTGCCTAAAACAGGCGCCTGCGCATTGCAATTTCATAGAAGTGATGCGAGGCATTTTGGATTCAAAACCGCCTCGCATTGGCATGAAAAACACACGTTGGTAAATGTGATATCGCGCTCGTCAGTGTAAATGTAGCCTTAGGCCTCCCTCACACGGGCGACACTGCATCGCTGCAAGAAAATCGCAGCGATATCGCATCGCTGCACCGTACGATATCGCTGCGATTTTTCTCGCAACAATGCCGCTATTTTGTAGCGCTACAAAGTCGCATGTGATGCTACAAAATCATGCGACTTTGTAGCATTTGCTACTGTCAAAGCTGCATCGCATTGCATGAAAACCGCGTTTTCGTGCAATGCGATGCAACAGAGAGGAAGGCTCCATTGAGAAACATGGGCTACAAAATCTAGCGTGTCGCGGGCATATCGCCGGACCTGCGAGGTGTGTGTGTCATTTGTAGCATGCTACAAAACATCTCGTGTGAAGGACCCATAGGAAACCATGGGCTTCTCATACATGCGATTTGTAGCATCGTAGCAGTGCTACAAGATCGCGCGACTTTGTCGCCCGCGTGAAGGAGGCCTTGGGGTGTATTCACATTGGTGATTTTCGTGCACGAGTTCCATCTGATTGCGATATGCAACTCGCACATTCAGGGAACTCATGAATCTCAATTTGGTTTTTCTCTCAGATCGTTGGCCTGAGAAAAGATCGCACCATTTGCTATTTGGGGCTTTTCTTGTTCAAAAATCACCCATTATTTCCTATGGTAGTGTAAAAGAAGTCGTTTTGCGCCTGCATGCCATACAATTTGCATGTCAGTACTATATGATTTTACCATGTTAATTATTGGAAGCACATGCATTTTTTATGCATTTGAAAAGCGCCCGTCCAGTGATTGATGCAATGTGTTCATAACGCTAAAAACGCATCGCAGTCACAGAAAACTTGTAGCGAAATAGAGTGATATATGTCTGATGTTCTCAGACCTACATCGCACTCACCTGTGTGAATAAGCCATAGGGCTTAAACACACGGCCGTGCTTTTGTCATGTTTTACGGCCGTGAGAATCCTGGCCGCAAAACGCGCCGAATCCATTGATTTCAATAGTGTCGTTTTCACTAGTGGGATTCTCGTGCGTTAATGCTAAGCGCAAGAAAAGATTGGGCAGAACCTTATACCAAATCTTACCGCTTTGTATTCTTTACCCGCGCACAATAGTGCAAAATAAATAACTTTTCATTAGTTCATGCAATAATACGCTCTGTAGCAGTGAAATATTTGCACATTTGCCCGTCTGTTTTAGCCCTCATACCAAGGCTTCTAAAAAAGCTTATGGCGTGTAATTTAGGTTGGTACATTTTTTTACCTTCTTGCCCTTCTGTGTAGAACTGGAGGTACAACATGAGCCTACAGAAGACTGTGGACATCCGTGCTACAAGGATCCATAGTACGACTATATACATTCCATCTACTTTGGATGACACCAGACACGAGGTCTTCCGACCTTCACTCAGTCCCCTCCAGTGGACGCACTTTGCTCTCTAGAGCCTCTTGAACAGGTTGCTGTTGGCTTCAGTCCTGATCGCTCCGACTCCTCAATGGACACTGAGCACTGAGAACAGTTGCAGGCAATGAAACTCAATCCTGCTTTAGTTGAGACACTCGCCTTGGATGAAGTTTAAGACTTGTAATCTCACAAGGACTTCACCTCCTTCGCCCCGCGTTTAGTAACCAGTTTATCAGCTGTTCAGGGACCCTCGCTGATACATAAGGCCTTCTCCGTTTTCATGAGCAGAGAATTTGGCAACGATCTATCTGACTGTGCAGATATCCGTGTAGTGAGGCGACGGCAACGTGATACTTGTCTTCTGTTTTTATTATATTTAGTGTGTGTGAGAAGTTTGTTTTTGTTATGTTGTTTTTGATGTATTTTTTATTTTGCTTTTGTTGTCCTTTTTGTGCAATTTTTTTTTTTTGCCAAAACACAGGAGTGAATATAAACAGAGGAGAAGTAGAAGTATTTGGCCATCTTTACATCATTTGGTGCACATGGAGGGAAAACTCCTGCTACATAGCTGACTGTATCCATGTGTATCCAAATGTATTGGCCCATTGAATCGGAATGTATGGAAAGCGTATCATCGTAACTCACTGGAATAGTGGAATACAATGGGACTCTTTCAGCAACATATGCCACTAAATGAGTATATTCCAATGTGGCAGATTTGCTGCCGTGGAAAAATATACAATAAATCGGCACCAAAGTCTGTTGTAAACATTTGCACCGTTCGGTGTGGATTTTGATGCAAATTTTGGTGCGGATCCACAGCCGATTTTCCCCCATTCAATTCAATTGAAGGTGTGAAGTCTGCTGCGAATGCATGTCAAAATCCATAATCCAGGTCAAAATTTGGTGCAGATTTTGCTACTGTGTAAAAACCGCAGCAAATGCACCACAAATTGCTCCTGTTTGAGGGTTGATGAAAGTGTTAACAGGAGAGTAAAACTACGGCTGATGGGGTATTCCTGAGGAGAGGCCGCAGTAGAACGGAGCTTTATACAATCTATGACTTTGGACCTCTTTCTACATGCAGACCAGCGTGAAGGTCGTCCAAAAAAAGACTTTGCAAGTTCTATATACTCTCTGGCTGTTCTTGCCCTCTCCACAGACAGACTCTTAGTTGCCCGGCCCCGAGTAGCCAGCATTCATGTGTTACTTTTACACTACGACTATTGTCCGTAAAGTGAACTTCTAAAGTAGCACCTCTGTCTCCATGATGTTCTGCGCGCTACCTGGTCATAGCAGGCTGCAGCCCGCTAACCTGCCAGCCCAAGAAGGGCATGATGGGATCCTGACACATTCATCAAAAGTGGCGCATACACAATGGGGCTTATTTATGAAGCCTTTTCTCCCAGATTTGTAGCGCAATTTGCTCCCAAATAACGGCGTATTATTTTTACGACATATTTACAACTGATTTGCACCAAAAACAATGCAGCATTACGAACGCCTCCACCAATTTTTCTCTCTTATGATAGTGTGCGTGGCCTCTGTGTGTCCGATGGTTGACACATTTATGAAGCTGAATGTCACAAAATAGGTAAAAAGTAAGCGCAGATCACACCAGTAAAACGTGGTCTAAATAGCGTAGATAATGGGCGGGCGCATCGTATGGCGCTCTATGTAGTTGCCGAATTAGCTCAATTTTATTGTGCAGTCTTTCAGCCTCTGAGGTAAGTCTGGGCGCAGTCAGAAAAGCCATTTCATTTGGGGTTTTGCCGCAACAAAGCATCTTTTTTGGCACGTCCCATTTTGACGCTCGCATTGCTCTTGTATTTATAAACTCCTCAAACATTTATTATGATTTTAGCGGGAGGACGTTCTTCATACGGCTGTGACTCCAGACGCTCGGCGTAAAAATCACTCCGCACTACGGGGTAAATATGCAGCAAAGTCAAACACATTCCCATTTTGGCGCATCTACGTGAATTTTGGCGTGTCTAGCATAAATTGTGGCGCATCTCAGTTTCTTATTCCTCCTCTATTAACTGTTTCCTGGCCTGCGTGCGTCTCTTTTGTGAACTTCGTAAAAACTTTACACATTTTGAAAAATTTTGGCACATTGTTTTTGCAGCTGTTCTAAATATTCAGCACGTTTACAAATGTCGTTCACCATAAACCTGGCGTAGGTTACACCCCTCGATAACCGATTAATAAGCCCCAATGACTCAGACACCACTGAAACATGTCCCTTGCAGGATCCTGGAAGACATGACACACAGACCTTCTCCTTCACAGCGGCTATGGACACCTCCGGCTTGGCCTGAAGGATATTGATGTTTATCAGACTTACCATCTTTCTGTTCTCCTACTGTAATAACGCTGATGTCACTATTTCTGCCAAAACCCCTTAATATTCTCTTAGCCTACAACGCTTTATGTTTCTTAGTATCAGAGGTTACAGGAATTCGACTTCTGCTTAATATTAGGGCGTTCAGGCAGACAATCCCAATATAAAGTACATGAAAGATATCCCCGCAGTTATAAAGATGGCGGTAAAGGTGCTTTTAGACGGAACGATAATTGTTCAAACACGTGAAAGGGAAGGATAATTATAAACGCACGCCAACGGCAAACGATACCATTCAGTGTTCACTCAGCGTCCATTTAAGGCAGACATGGAAACCATCGTTGGCGCGTTCACTTATCGTTCAGTCCTTCTCTATCAGCGAACATGAAACACTGAACGATTCTCTGCCTGTATAAACAGGCTATACGGGGCGAACAGCGCTGACGTCACTCACTCACTCACACAAACAATCAGCTCCTCTAAAAGGATCCTAACACAGGATCACAGAGAACGGGGAATGGAAGCAATGCCCCCCCCCCCCCCCCCCCGCCGCACTGTGACAATGATGCCTTCTGATAGATCCCATTAAGGAGGCTGTACATATTATGTAGGAAGCAGATGGCATATGACCTGCGTATATACAGTGTTTTATGTACCGTACCAGGCTATCGTAATGGTACGTATTGTGCACCAAAATAGGACATGCTGTGGTTTTTTTCACCAGCGTGAATGGTCCATTATATGTCAATGGGCTTTTAGTACTGCACATTACATGCACCAAAACTACCTGTCCACTAGTACACAGACATCTCGTTGGTGTGAATGAGCACTGTGTAATACTTCATTTTTTCTGTGGTGGCGCTGCAGGGAAATGAAGCAATTAGTGGCAGGTTTCCTACAGATCGCAGCCGATCACCTGGGGCTTTGTGATATAATTATTATCAAGGGACTTTTCTAACAAGTCAGAATTGTCCAAATCAGAAAATACCTGTAAGTGTTAAAGAGATTTCGTAAAAGTATTTTCTTTAGAAAAGTTTTTTTTCCCCCAAATGTCCTTTAGGAAACGGCACATTTTGTACTTTTTTTTTTTTAACCCAAGAGGAGCCTTCTCGTTGTTGTGCTCACCCTAGATTGGAATAACAGTGCACTTGAATAGGAAGGCACGGGGGCGCTACATGGTGGTATGGCGCGTGGGCCCCGGGGGCATGGATTTCAATTTTATGTTCTGGTCCTGGTACGAAAGTAAAATCCAAAATGGAAGAATAGCATGTGAGAAGCAGAAATCCACTTTCCACATCTCTAAGTCCCGTCGGACTGCTGCTATGACTAAAGTAGGAGAGCATACTTGATAGGGGCAGATCATCCATTAATCATCCACTGTCATCAGCAGGAGATTCAGGTACCCACCTGTATTGAGAGTCCCTGGAATGAACAAAGGTCCAACGAGACGCCAAATTTGCGCCAAATTCCAGCCCACATGTTCACTCTGAAATCTGCATTGTCTTCTGATTGATTGATGATCTTACTAGTAATTTGCATTGTATCTGCACTGAGTTGGAGCTTCACTCTCACGGTCCCACAATGATAGCGTCAGCCCTGAACTGACGGCTGCATGCCTGTATCATAGCAGTAGGGGGCTACATCAGGTACGCTCTCCTTACTGCAGCCGTCCGACAGGACTTAAAGACGCGGAAAGTGGATTTCTGCTTCTCACATGCTACTCTTCAGCTTTGCAGTTGCTCTTTACTCTCTCTCTTATAGGGGCCGCAACACAAAATTGAAATCCATATTATGGGGCCCCTAGGGGCCCATGCTTCATACCATCATGTAGCACACCCATTCCTTCCTATTCAAGTACGCTATTGTTATTTCAATATAAGACATCAATTTCGAAATATAGCGCTGGATCTGTCTTTTTAACTACATTCTGTAAGAGTTGCCAGCATAAATATAATAGCTAATCTAAACTAGAAGCTGCAGTATAAAGCATGGCGGACAGAACACAAGCCTCTGATCTGTTAAGAGGTACATTTTTAGACTGCCGCAGGCACCTTGTAGACAGTGCAGCTAAGCAGCAGTCCCTGGTGATAGCCTGGCTCCACAGAAGCTGGAAATAGCTTGCAGTAGTGACTTACATACTGTACCAGCGGTATAATATAAGGCAATGCCTGTCACTATGGGTTTAGTAAAGTGCTTATTAATCGGGTCACCCTGATATCATCCAGTATGTGAATAATCCCATTCTTGTACAGCGTGTCGTGGATCACAGTCAGCATGTTGTGACTCAGAGGACGGCAGCGGTTAGATGTTAAATGCCTTTGTGCTCGGAGACGGCAAGAAAAGTGATGTTTCCAAGCGAGAGGCTTTGTTGTGCCAGGATGCTGCCTCGCATGACGTGTGGCGGCTGTCGAGCTAATAGAGTCCTCGCTCTCAGTGATTACAACCACTTGTCCGCAGATGACATGTACCACTTTATACCTCTCCGCCATGTTAGCTGCGCTGGCCTAGCAATCTGTAGAGTTTATATACTGCAGATTATATGATCCCCGACACCCATGGAGGCCGGCAGCGTACATCTGCTGGACCACGCTGCCCCTCCAGTTGGCTGATCAGCCCAGGATGCTGACAGCAGTAGGAGATGTACTTCCCAAATGACAGCTTTTGTGTGCCTCCATGTAGAACTGTATGCAGTCTTCATAGAGATTTGATTGGAAGTCAGACTTCGTATACAATTGCAGCATAAATTGTGGTTTAGCCGCAACTCAACCAGAAGTGGACGGATTTGGGTAATAATAGTCATGTGCATTTTTTGTGGTGCTGAATTAAAGATCATTTGTGATCAGTAGACAGGAAATGGACAATGCGTTGCTGTCAGGGTTGGGTTGATGCTGCTGGTATCTACAGAGAAGAAGGGTGGGGCAGGACATGATCCTATGGGATGCTTGTCATATAGATGATTAGAATGTATACACACTGCTGGTCAGCAGAACCACTGAGAGCTCGGCCTCATGCACAAGGCGATGGTATGTGTACAGAGCTGTATGGTGATGCACAATATAGCTGAAGCAACGATCCCCAGCTGTACCTGCACTGTTATCTGTAGTGCAGGCACAGCTGTTATAACTGCATAGCTAAACCAACGGTCCCCAGCTGTACCTGCACTGTTATCTGTAGTGCAGGCACACCTGTTATAACTGCATAGCTGAACCAACGGTCCCCAGCTGTACCTGCACTGTTATCTGTAGTGCAGGCACAGCTGTTATAACTGCATAACTGAAGCAACGGTCCCCAGCTGTACCTGCACTGTTATCTGTAGTGCAGGCACAGCTGTTATAAGTGCATAGCTGAACCAACGGTCCCCAACAGGAGCGCCAGAGAGGAACAGCAAGACACCCCAAAAGTGACAATCCCTCTCCTTCCTAACTGATTCTTCCGTAGTTTGGTGTTTTGCTGGTGTCCTTCTCACTACCGGTACACGAGGCGCCCCCTGCAGCCCAATCAGGTTGTACAGGTCGTCCTGCTCCTCCAGGATGTCCCATCCACACGTGCCATCACAGGGTTTGTTGTGTCTAAGGGCTCACTCACACGGGCAGTTTTTGGCTGGGTATTATTTGCGCGTGCCTAAACCCCATTGAGTTACATTGGGTAATGCAGACCTGAGGTTTTCTTGCGCATAAAAACACTGCATATTATGCTTATTATACTACATGGTGTACATAAAATACGCAATGAATATGCATGTTAGGGCGGCTGCACACAATTGTAATTGGCTGCGTGTGGTAACAGTCATGCGACATGCCGCAAGTTTACAATGATATTGTGTACTTGATGCAGGCTGCCGTTCGCCATGCTCTATCTTGGTGTGTACGCACGTGTAATATGTGCCTGTGTAGAACATTCTATAATCTTTATTGTGTGTATTTTGTGCAATATGTGTGATCGGGAGCATCTGGCAAATTGGTACAGCGCATTCTGTGCGCCAAATCTGCGCACGGAATACACTGCAACAATATGTTCGTGTGAAGGAGTCATATATGTGTATTTGCTGCATACTGCATATTACGCATGTAATATGCAGCCTAAATACACTCGTGTGAGTGAGCCCTCAAGAGCAAGGAGCGGATACCAGGACGCAGGCAGATATACGAAGAGAGCTGACCAGCGCTGTAGAAAGCCATCAACCAGCATCAGGAACACTGCCAGGGCCCTACAAAATGACCTCCAGCAGCTACTGGTCTGCATGTTTCTGACCAACTGTGATAAACAAATTTCATGAGGGCCCAATGTCCTGTAGGGGGAGCTATGCTGACAGCACAGCACAATGCTGCTCAGTTGGCATTCACCAGAGAGCTCCAGTATTGGCAGTTACCCCATTGGCACCTCCTTCTCTTTATAGATTAGAGCTCATTCACACTGCACACATGACAGACGTGAAAGTGACGATGGCGATCACAAACATCCAATATGTGATTTTAGTGTTCCCATATTTTATTTTGTCCGCTAGCTGTAATATAGCTGGTGTTTTGAAATTCTACTACTATTGGATGAATCGGCCATGGGATATTTTGGGGTTGTTCTCAGTGAGAGAAACCATGTAATCTTGTAGATATGATGCCTTTTAATAGCTAATAAAAATACATGATGTCATCGTGAGCTTTCAAACCAACGCAGGGTTTTTCCAGGGATAATGAAACAGATCCGAAGAGGCATTCATATATATATACACATACTTATGACAAGGCACAGACATGATGTGATGAATTTGCACTTAAAAAAATACCACAACAGGATGAATAGAAAAACTTTGTGGCGTATGTGTGGGCTGAGCCAGCGGGGGGGGGGGGGGGGGGATGAACTTACGAATATAAACTGAGTAATCAGCTGTGTCCGCAACTGATGACTAGAATAAAATGGTTGTGGTACTAGGAAAGCAGCAAGTATTTTGCCTCCAGTGCCTTCCAGTTGACACTCTGTAGCCTGTGTGGTCCTTCCATAAATGCTGGTGCCCAACGATGTATAAACGGATGACTGCTGACCAGACATAATGTGTCAAAGTCCTTCTATGCTGCAGCTTCATTCTACTCTAGCAATTAGGAGGTAATCTTCACAGATCAGACCCTATTGATAAGCTACCATTATCTATCCTAAAGGTCTCTAATTCCGAACAACCTCTTTATGTACTTTGTAGACACGGCCGCTCTCACACAGCCTGTTTTTTGCAGTGTTCACTGCGGCAATTCAAATGCCGCACTAAATGCTTTACAACGCCCCCATTGATTTAATTGGGGCTTCGCAGACTAGTGCTCGAACACGTCGTTTCTAACACCGCGATTTTTGGCCGCTGTCTGCTCTATTTTTGTGCTTTTAGCCCTTTTTAACGCACCTCATTACCCATCACAATCATGGGGTGCATTAAAAAGCGCTGTAGTATGGATTCAAAAATGCTGCACAAAGTATTCAGTTTTCGGCAAATAAACGTTATACTTTGTATAATGACTAATTATAAATTTTTAAAATATAATTTCCGTTTTCATTAATCAATTCCCAAGTCCTCAGTCTGCTCTCTGTGTATAGAGACCTTCATTGCTCCCTCTTGTTTACAGCTCACCACTGTTATTTTGTGATCTGTAGTTGAGTTAAGGCCCATTTAGACACAACGATTATTGCTCAAGATTCGCTCAAAAGCCGTCTTTTCAGCGATAATCGTTGTGTCTAAACATACACCCATCGTGCATTTTTCGTTACCTGTTTATTCATCGCTGTCTTTCAGTCCGCTTAAAATCCATCGTTCGGCAGTTCGCTTCTCGTTCGGTTTAAATGACATTTGTTCAGCGATTTGAGGGGAGTGTTTAATCGTTTGGCGGGGCGTACATTCAGCCGGCTAAAAGCAGAGCGATTGGCTTCCGGGAGGACAAAGCTTTGATTTTAACACGCCCAACTAGTGCTCAACCATTGGCAGTGCCGTTGTGACGTACCCTGCAAGCACCAACCAAGACCATTGAAAAATTAATTTGCCATTTTAAACGCATGTGCCAAGGTCTCAGATTCAGGGATTATTTTTATTTAGGCTTGAGCAGATTTTGTAGCATTGCGTTTAGTATTGCAAATTAGAGTATTTCAATACTAGGCACTATTTCGTTTGCCATTCACCTACTACCTACTGATTTGTTGCAGTGCCATAGCTGGCAAACACCTACACCAGCCATTGTTTTATTTTTCACTAATTGGCAAACGTGACAAACAGAATCTTTTAAAGGTCAATTCACAAAACGGCTTCTTTTAGGTCACTAATAGGCCAAACTACACAAAACTACACATATTTTTGACACGGATGACCAAGAGATTGTTTACATTCCAATGACAATAATACTATCCTACCACCTGGTTTTGTTCATGTAACTCTTTCGCAATTCCTTAACATAGATCGCCTATAATCAGCTTCTTTTTTTTCTTTTATATTAAAGACATCTATTTTTTTCCTGTCACTGCTCAACAGCGAGGTTTATTTTAAAGACCAGATAAGCGCAGCCACCATTTTCACGAGCCAATAGAAAGGAGCTCTTTTTTTCCCTCCACTAAATGCACCCTTTCAAACAAATTATTGCTTAATTATCCTTTAATGCATCGTTACACAACGATAATCTATCCACTGAAGTGCCCCGCTGCTACATCCATTTTCCAATGATTTTCGTTAGATTAAAACGTCCGTCTTTAAAAGCAAAACCATCGTTAACTTTTGATTGTTATAACGAATTTTGAGCGATAATCGGTGTGTCTAAATGGGCCTTTATCCCTTCTGAGTTCATAATTTAATTGCAGTGACTATTTCCCTATTTATTGCCATCTACCCATTATTCACACTGTCAATTTACATTCATTATTGGGTGACTTCCATGTACTGTGCTCCTCTCTGCTAAAATATGCATCACATAAGAGCACTGAACATTAAATATGTATTAAGTGCCGAGATTCTGGAGGTGGGATAAATATAGCTTTGAGGTTCTGCTTATTTGGTTATTCCTTTGTTATATCTGTCTGCATTTACTTATCACATTGGCTCAGGGAGTCTCTTTGTTCTATGAATGATTTACAACATCTCCTTCCTTAGCTGACACTGTATCTTAGGATACATTGGTGAGAGGAAATGGAAAACTAGAGATATTACACGCCACTGCCATATGATCATCCCGGGTTATCCTGACATGTCATGTCATTGTGAATCCGGTGAAGGAATAGATTCTGAGTTTTATGTATGTACACAAACCATTTCAGGCATTTACAATGCTGCCCCCATATGGACAATAGTATACCTATTCTAATACTATCCCCCCTAAGTACAAGA
Organism: Eleutherodactylus coqui; assembly: GCF_035609145.1. NCBI lineage: Eukaryota > Metazoa > Chordata > Amphibia > Anura > Eleutherodactylidae > Eleutherodactylus > Eleutherodactylus coqui. Next base: position 48,556,640 of record NC_089843.1, read on the forward strand.
ATATAACTACTATAATACTGCCCCTATGTACAAGAATATAACTACTATAATACTGCCCCTATGTACAAGAATATAACTACTATAATACTGCCCCTATGTACAAGAATATAACTACTATAATACTGCCCCTATGTACAAGAATATAACTACTATAATACTGCTAACTATGTACAAGAATATAACTACTATAATACTGCTAACTATGTACAAGTATATAACTACTATAATACTGCCCCCTATGTACAAAAATATAACCACTATAATACTGCCTCCTATGTACAAGAATATAACCACTATAATACTGCCTCCTATGTACAAGAATATAACCACTATAATACTGCCTCCTATGTACAAGAATATAAGTAGTATAATACTGCCTTCTATGTACAAGAATATAACTATTATAATAGGGCTCCTATGTACAAGAATATAACTACTATAATACTGCCTCCTATGTACAAGAATATAATTACTATAATACTGTTCCTATGTACAAGAATATAATTACTATAATACTGGTTCTATGTACAAGAATATAATTACTATAATACTGCTCATATGTACAAGAATATAATTACTATAATACTGTTCCTATGTACAAGAATATAATTACTATAATACTGGTTCTATGTACAAGAATATAATTACTATAATACTGCCTCCTATGTACAAGAATATAACTACTATAATACTGCTCCTATGTACAAGAATATAATTACTATAATACTGTTCCTATGTACAAGAATATAATTACTATAATACTGCCTCCTATGTACAAGAATATAACCACTATAATACTGCAACCTATATACAAGAATATAATTACTATAATACTGCCCCCTATGTACAAGAATATAACTACTATAATACTGCCCCCTATGTACAAGAATATACCTATTATAATACTGCTCCCTATGTACAAGAATATAACTACTATAATACTGCCCCTATGTACAAGAATATAACTACTATAATACTGCCTCCTATGTACAAGAATATAACTACTATAATACTGCCTCCTATGTACAAGAATATAATTATAATACTGCTCCCTATGTACAAGAATATAACTACTATAATACTGCCCCAGTATACAAGAATATAACTACTATAATACTGCCTCCTATGTACAAGAATATAATTATAATACTGCTCCCTATGTACAAGAATATAACTACTATAATACTGCCCCAGTATACAAGAATATAACTACTATAATACTGCCTCTTATGTACAAGCATATAACTACTATAATGCTGCTCTCCATGTACAAGAATATAACTACTATAATAGTGCCCCCTATGTTCAAGAATATAACTACTATAATACTGCCTCTTATGTACAAGAATATAACTACTATAATACTGCCCCCTATGTACAGAATATAACTACTATAATGCTGCCCCCTATGTACAAGAATATAACTACTATAATACTGCCTCTTATGTACAAGCATATAACTACTATAATACTGCCCTCTATGTACAAGAATATAACTACTATAATAGTGCCCCCTATGTTCAAGAATATAACTACTATAATACTGCCTCTTATGTACAAGAATATAACTACTATAATACTGCCCCCTATGTACAGAATATAACTACTATAATGCTGCCCCCTATGTACAAGAATATAACTACTATAATACTGCCTCTTATGTACAAGAATATAACTACTATATTACTGTCCCCTATGTACAAGAATATAACTACTATAATTCTGCCTCCTATGTACAAGAATATAACTACTATAATACTGCTCCCTATGTACAAGAATATAACTACTATAATACTGCCTCCTATGTACAAGAATATAACTACTATAATGCTGCCCCCTAATGTACAAGAATATAACTACTATAATACTGCCCCCTATGTACAAGAATATAACTACTATAATACTGCTCCCTATGTACAAGAATATAACTACTAGAATACTGTCCCCTATGTACAAGAATATAACTACTATAATACTGTCCCCTATGTACAAGAATATAACTACTATAATACTGCTCCCTATGTACAAGAATATAACTACTATAATACTGTCCCCTATGTACAAGAATATAACTACTATAATACTGTCCCCTATGTACAAGAATATAACTACTATAATACTGCTCCCTATGTACAAGAATATAACTACTATAATACTGCTCCCTATGTACAAGAATATAATTACTATAATACTGCCTCCTATGTACAAGAATATAACTACTATAATACTGCCTCCTGTGTATAAGAATATAACTACTATAATACTACCTCCTATGTACAGGAATATAACTACTATAATACTGTCCCCTATGTACAAGAATATAACTACTATAATACTGTCCCCTATGTACAAGAATATAACTACTATAATACTGCTCCCTATGTACAAGAATATAACTACTATAATACTGCTCCCTATGTACAAGAATATAATTACTATAATACTGCCTCCTATGTACAAGAATATAACTACTATAATACTGCCTCCTGTGTATAAGAATATAACTACTATAATACTGTCCCCTATGTACAAGAATATAACTACTATAATACTGCCTCCTATGTATAAGAATATGGCCGTTTGCATAGGATTGCATAAACTAATGCAATCCTATGGCAGCGTGCACGGACGGAAACTCTGCGGGAAATCCCGCTGCAGAATTTCTGTCTGTGTGCATTCACTCTTATGCAGTAAAAAAATATGACTGTGCATAGAAGCCGAGGTTGTGTTGGAAGGACACTCTCTTGGCATATACTAGCAGCAAAAGTGCCTATGGATATGTCTAGTATATTTGCCTGAAGCTTTCCCAGCACAAAGGTCATACGTGCTCACAATACAAAGTGTAAATGGAGGTTAGGGAAAATTCTGGAACATTGCTACGATAACCTAGTAAATATTTGTGTCTGTCTCTTCCAGGCTAATATTTGGCACTTTGTACCCTGCTTATTACTCCTACAAAGCTGTGAAATCTAAAGACATTAAGGAATATGTAAGTATTGTGGATAAAAACCTTTACTTCTATTTTCTTCACCTTTTACTGTCCTCTTCCCGCTTTCTCCTCAGTTAGACCTTGTTCATGTATAGCAAGTATCTTTAACCCTTTCCAATCCACTGTCTGACCTGTGAAGACATTATGATTTAAGGCTGTACAGCTCCGATGTTGGAAGACGTCCCTCGGGATTCTCTTACTGTATATTGCCAGCCTCTCTGCTGTCGGAGCCTATCCAACGTGTCACCTCATGCAGTACTGGCTTTAGCCAGCAGATAGCACCATTGTATAACGGCAGAAAAAGAGTAAGCCCCCTAGGAAAACCAGCATACAAATTGGACTGGAAAGGGTTAATATGTTGATGTAACAGCTGTTACTGTAGAGTTATCTGGTGTCCTTGCCCATGGGTCACCCGTCGCTTGTTTCATTACCTATTATATTGCACTTATTGCTTGAAGTTATTACATTGTACTTCATTTCGCACTTTATTGTAAAACATTACATTTCAATAAAAATAAGTGTAAAAATAGTATTTCTTCTATTTGCAGCTGTGGATACCATAATCACCATAGTTTTTCACTCATAAATCCACCAATGAAGGGACACACTGAGTAAATGTAATACCGCTCGCACATGCACGCACCATAGAAATATTGTAAATTGTTGAGTAAAAGCGCTAATCGAAATGAATGGAGCAGCGGCGTGCATGTGTGACCTCTGTTCTATTCATGCTAGGACCTTCGAGATCTTCGTCCTTAGGATTGGTCCATGGACAGGTTCCCTAATACTTAGCAGAAACTGAGACAAAGCAATCAGAAGATGCGCCAAATTTATCACAGTGGCACATGCAATATGACAGATTTGGTGCATCTTGCTAGACGTTTGGACCCTTTTACAGGGACCGATAAATCATTCAGACTCCTGCAATCCAGCAAGAATCTAAACAATTGTTGTTTAGTGTAAATGCATGTACCAACTGAACGCCGAATGATAATTCATTCACTTTTCGTTCTTCCTTCAGTTGGTACATCCATTTACACTGAACTGAATGACGATCGGCCTATATAAACAGACAGCCATTCATCTGTGAATAATACTGTGAATGGAGGCGACCATTCCAGAATGATCCACGGCCCATTCCGTCTCCATTCACACAGCTATGATCCTTCCTGTGTAAAAGAACAAGAATGATCATTGCTTAGACGCCTCTCTCTTCCTTACACCAGGTCAAGGCTTGTTTACTTTACAACATACATGTGAAGCACAAGGCCCACCACCTCATGTTATGTGGCCTGCCCGCCGTGCAGCAACCTAACTGGCAGTCCACTCTCCCAGCTTGCAGCTCCAATCCAGTGGTGGCGATGCTTAGTCTGTGACTGCTGACCTTTCCCCAATGGCATCTGCGTGCGCCATCCTGTATGCAGCACAGATGCCGAGCTGAGAGGTCAGCGATCACAGACTCAACAGCGTTTCCACCACCGGACGGGGGCAGCTGGCTGGGTGAGTGGAATGCTTGATAGGTTGTTATATGGCCAGTGACCAGCATGGAATTCACTTTTACTACTGGGACTATTATGGGGGTTACTTATTACTACTGGCGAAACCAATATAGGGGACAGTATGGGTTCACTATTATTACTGGACCACTATGGAGCACACTACTACTATTGTGGCCAGCAATATATGGGACACTTACTACTGGGGCCACTATGGGAGACACTATTACTACTGTGGTCACCAAAATAGGGGTCACTTACTACTGGAGCCATTATGGGGGCCACTGTCACTACTGCGGTCATTATGAGAGCACTATTACTACTGGGGCCACTATGGGGGTCACTATTAAAACTTGGGCCAATATCACTACTGGGGCCATTATCGGAAATACTATTACTACTGCGGCCACTATGGGGATTACTTTTTCTATTGGGAACACAAACACTGCTGGGACCACTGTGGGGGATCCTATTACTACTGGGGAAACTATTGGAGCAGCTATTATTACTGGGATAACTATGAGGGTCACTATTACTACTGAAGCCGCTATGGGGGCCATTATCACTACAGGGGTCACTATGGGGACACTAATACTACTGGGGCCACTATGGGGTTCACTATTACTGGGGCCATTATGGGGGTTACTATTACTACTGGGGCTACTATGAGGATTACTATTCCTAGTGGGGCTACTATGAGGATTACTATTCCTAGTGGGGCCACTATCACTTTGAAAACCACTATGGGGGCCATTATAACTACTGGGGTGACTATGCAAGCACTATGGGGGCCACTATTACTACTGGGGCCACTATAGGTGTAACTTATCACTGGGGTCACTATAGGGGTCATTATTACGACTGTAGGAGTATGTGGGACATTATTACTACTTAGACAAGTATATTGGTCACTATTACTACTGGGCCACTATGGGGAATACTATTACAACTGCTACCACTACGGGGACACTATTACTACTGGAGCCACTATGGGGCTAACTATTATTAGTTTGACCACCATGGGGGTTACTATTACTGCTGGGGACACTATGGGGGACACTATTACTACTGCTACCACTATGGGAGACACTATTATTACTGGGGGTCACTGTAAGTACTCTGACCACTATGGGGGACACTTACTACTGGGGCCATTTATGGGGGTCACAATTACTACAGGGACCACTATGGGGGACCCTATTACTTATAGGGGCAACTATTACTGGGGTCACTATGGGGGGTGACTTACTACTGGGACCACTATGGGGACTCTATTACTTATGGGGACAACTATTACTGGGGTCACTATGGGGGGGGGGTGACTATTACTAATGGGGCCACTATGGGGTTACTATTACTACTGGGTCACTTTGGGTGACACTTACTACTGGGACCACTATGGGGGACACTTACTTATGGGGGCAACTATTACTGGGGTCACTATGGGGTTGACTATTACTACTGGGACCACTATGGGGGACACTATTACTTATGGTGGCAACTATTACTGGGGTCACTATGGGGGGATGACTATTACTACTGGGGACACTATTTCTACTGGGGCCACCAATACAGGGTACACTTACTATTGGGCCACTGTTGGGTCATTTTTACTACTGTGGCCACTGTCACTACTGGTGCTACTGTGGGGGATATTATTAATACCTTAAAACATTATGGGGGACACTATTACTACTGGGGCCATTAATATAGGGGACACTAACTACTGGTGCCACTATGGGGGACACAATAACTACTAGATCCACTATGGGAGACACTATTACTACTGGGGCCACTGTGGGGTCATTTTTACTGCTGTGACCACGATCACTACTGGTGCCACTATGGGGGACAATATTACTATTAGGGACATTATAAGGGGACACTATTACTAATGAGGCCATCATTATAGGTGACATGTACTACTGGTTGCACTGTGGGGGTCACTTTTACTACTGGGGCCACTATGGGGGACCCTATAACTACTGGGGCCACTATGGGGGACCCTATAACTACTGGGGCCACTATCGGGTTAACTATTATTATTGGCCTCACTATTCAGGTCAGTCACTATTACTACTAGGGCCACTATGGGTAACACTTTTACTACGAAGGCCACTTTGGGAGCACTATTACTTTTGTCACCACTATTGGAGATCACTATTACTACTTGGGCCATTATGGGGGTAACTATTATAAAAAAAAAATTGTATTTGCCCCACTGTATTTGTTCTGGAGAGGAGGAGGAGTATTAAAGGGGCACAGTAGTCAGGGTCCCTTTCATTATGCGATGCACCGTTTACCAGACCCGATCCTAATTTTATAGAAGAATAAGTATTTGCTATGGTAAAACTATTGCACCCCAAAAAAGTGTCCTTTTGGGAAAAGTACCATTTTTTGTGGCGAATGAGCTCATTGGTGTACATAGAAGAGTGACCCCCAAAATTGAAATATCTTCCCAATTGTAATGCTGTTTTTTTGCCACTTAAAGGGGTCATATGGGATTAAAAAAACCCTGCTGCTTTGTTTCAGGAGCAGCACCACACTTGTGCGCAGGTGGTGTCTGGTACTGCTGGTCAACCTCATTCCGTTTGATACAACTGAAATACAATAGCAGACATAATCCATGGACTGGCGTGGTCCTTTTTGGGGAAATCGCAGCCATGATTTTCTAACCCTGTATAACTCCTGGTGTTGATATCCAGCTGCATGGGCTTTATCATTAATTACTTCCCATGGAAATGCTGGATGATGGGAGTCCTGCACAGTTTCTCACAACTGATATATTAGGGGAGGGATGAAGCCGGCCTCCACCCTCTCTCCTAGAGCCTCATAGTAGCCATGGACATCTGCATTCTACTCCATAGGTTTCTGTTGTAGAATGCAGGTTACTGACATGGATGCAGCAGTGGGCATCATGTAATATGAGCTGATGGCATCTCGACTCTCCAGACTCCACAGTTTATGTGTAATATGTGTGTGTAGAGAGATAACGCACAGACGCATGTGGGCTACTGATAATTCCACTATTTGGTCTCCCAGTAGCTAGAAAAAAACTATTTCTGCTGTTGGTTATATAGAAACATACGACTCTACCCTTGGCATGGAAACTGTTAATTAAACATGCCTGAAATTGCAGCACAGTCGGCATATGACCGGCATAGCGAAACAGAAAACCACATTTAAGATGGAAAAATCCATTAAAAGACCAAAGTAAAGACGAGTGCGTTTGCTTTAGGGAAAAAGAATCAAATAAATGTTCCATTACATTCTACAACAATTAGACCGTCTGTTCCTACTTTAGGTTCTAATGGTATTCGTGGTAATAAAATATACACTGCCAGCTTTATACGTGGGCCAATGCAAGAGAGCAGTCGCAATGAATTTCTGTCTGGTTTGGGAATATCCCTGGAGAGCTAAATCCAACAACGTTTGGACATATATGATGTCTGCAGGGCTAGACGGGCTGGCAAGAGTACCGGAGGATGTCCTGGTGGGTCCAAGCTCTGACACTATAGGTCAAACACCCAGCAGAAGACAATCTCATTTGGTGGTGACTTTGGAGCCAATCACTTGCCATTAGGGTCTGATTCTTAGGCTACTCTCACACGGCCAAGAAAATCGGAGAGATTTGTACGTTACAAGAAACACAAATTTCGCACAAATATGAACCCCATCTATTGAATGGGGTCAAATATATGAGCGATGCGGAGCAGGAAAAATCATGGCATGTTCTAACTTTTCATGTTCCTTGGAACGCATCGCCCATTTATTTCAATGGGAGCTTTAATGCCTCTCGTCTTCCTTGCAATGCAAGGTTTTCTATTCAAATCAATAAGAAACATTTCCGATCCTCTGTTGTGCGTTAAACGTGCGCAAGAGGATCGGAATGTCACTGATGTGATGCAAAGCGTTTTTGTCAGAAAAACACCTCGCATCCGTGGCTACATCACACTTTTGCAAGCGCGATATCAGGCCTAATATCACGTTCACCTGTGTGTAGGTAGCCTTAAGGGATGATCACAAATGACCCATTAGATCTACCGTACTAATAGGTCTTGTGTGTACAATGATAGCAAAAAAGATTACAATGCAGTTATAAGTGGATGTGCGCTTGTTCTGTACAGATGGGGGGTGGATCTCAAAATTGCCTCTGATTGACCCAAGAAATCCCAGTCTGAAACCGGATACTTAAAGTCTTCGAAAGTATTCCGCAATGCATTGTAATGTTTAAAATATATATATCACAGTACAGAAATTGTATTCTTTGTTTAATATAAAACCCAATAAAAATTATAAAAATTAAAAAAATAGACGCAGAAGGCAGAAACCAATAAAGTGCAGCGTTACTAAATTTGATTAGAAATGCACATGCAATTAAAAAGATATCTCCAGGTGTTCTCTACACAGCTATTGAGTCTTTGCAGTCGCCGTATTCACACGGCCTAGAGCGAGTTGTGCCCGAGATTCCATGACACAATTCCCAGCGAGCAGCGCACGGACACCCTGCCCTCGTGCCGTCTGATGTGCGAGACACTGCACAGCTGCATGTCCTAATTTCATCCGAGAATCAGACACGCAGCAATTTTCCAGACTCGCCCTATTGATTTGAATGAAAAATCGTTAGTGTGAATGAACCCATTTCAATGAAGGAGTTCTTTTTCTGTGCTGGTTCTGTTCATCTCAGACTCACACAGAACTTACATGGAAAACTCACACGAATGAATGCAGCCTTAGGGCTCATTCATACGAGTGACCTAATCACGCAAAAATTGTGCGTGAAAGAACTGCAGCTAACCCTGCTAAAAATCGCATGAATGGAGTTTTCCTTGATCGAAACCCGGGCTTCATTAGCGTATAAATCGCCCATTCACACAACCTGGAGCGGCATGTTGCAGAAAAAATGTGCTGCTGTTTGAAATTCCCTCGGTCGGTAGAAATCCTACTAATGATTTCCAACGGGGGACCTACTTCTAGAACTCCCTCTTCTCGAAAGAATAGGGGTCCCTTGATCCAGATATTTCCTGACAAGACATCTGACAGCGGCCTCATTTATGGGCAGACTGAATTGAGAGGTGGAGAGCAGATTCTACTGACCTTACTTTTTTAACCCTTTAAGGACCAAGTAAGGTAAATATACAGCGCTTGGTCCTGGGCTTTAATCTCGAACAATAGCAAAAATATGTTGTGGGCTTAAAGCCTCCGCTCCTGCAATCAAGCAGGAGCAGGTAGGGTTCTCGGCTAACAATCACAGCAGAGAATCCAGAGGAGAAGGGAGAAGTGGTTTTTAACTGGTTCTGCCTTCTTCTTTCCCGGATACATAGCACTCAATGAGTGCTATGTACTAAGAAATGAAAGTGGAAGTATAACTTCAACTATGCAATCAAGCGATCATGTGACCGCCAAGTGCCTCCTTCCACAGCATTGCTCTGCCAGTTACTACTGTCACTACAGGGGGATGTTTTTTCCGTAACTGGGGCTTCTATGGATGTCCCAGCTACAGTGGAAAAGTATCAAATAAAAAACCTCAAAAATATGTGAATGTCCCCCAGAGGTCTTATATGACACCATAGGGGACATAGATAGTAAAAAAATAAATAGATCAATAAAAACAAAATTACAGAAAAAAAAATATATAAACAAAGAAAATAACCCAAAGCCGACGCCAACCAAAACCGTCGATGTGTGCACTAACGATAATTACATCACTTGCGCAATACTGAGAACATGACCTGTTGGGGGTCCCTGAGGACTGAAGTTGAGAAACACTGTTAGAATTCACCTTCATTTAACTTCTAACTGCATAGGGAAAATCAACTCTGAAGGTTATGGACACCTTTTGGGGCATATGTTTTCACTGCAATGCATGTATTTTGGGGCTTACAATCATTTTTGCAACAGAGTTTAATTAAAACTTTTGGAATATTTGACCTTTGTAGCTTCTACATAATCACTGTATATAGACACTGTAGCATACAGAAGTGGTCAGTCCAGCCTCATTAACAGATCTCCTATTGAGACTTAGGTCTCAATAGGTGATCTGTTAATGAGGCGGAATGATAGCTTGGTTTCCCTCTGTTCTTTCCTCTCCTGTACCTTCTTATCAGCTAATTTAGGACAGGAGAGATGAGGGCTGAAAATTAAGCTGCCAATCCAGTCTCATTGACTGCAGTGTCTAAATACAGTGATAAGTAAAAGCTGCAGAAGACAAAATGGCGCAAATGGTTTAATGAAACCCTATTGTATATATGATTACCAGCTAAAAGATATATACATTCACATGAACAAAAAAAAAATGGTCCCCAAAGGTGTCCATAGCGTTCAAACGAAGCTATGTAACAGAAACCCTTAATCTCTTTATTTTGGCGCTGTGGTCTAAAAGTTGGGTTGGGTTGCGCTATAGAGCACAAACTGTGATAACTCCTTCTCTTTTTCTCTTGCCTAGGTAAAATGGATGATGTACTGGATCATATTTGCACTTTTCATGACGTTAGAAACATTTACAGACATATTCCTGTGTTGGTAAGTACATCTGCAGTATGGTCGGTCAGGAACAGTTTATGATAGAATGAGGTCTGAGGTAAAACATGGGCAGATATAGATATCCTTCTTACTCAAATGTTTATATCAGAGAATGCTCACATATAATGCATACACAATACATCTCACATTAAACCACCATGCAGTACACACACAATACATAGTGCTCACAGAATGCTGCCATAAAGTGTCCAAATAATACCACCATACAGTGGCTAAATAATACTTTCATATAGTATCCACATAATACATTACTTCAACAGCAGTACACATACTACTACCATGCAGTGCATTTTTTAATACTATACATTATGCAAATAATAAAGCGCCCACACAATACTGCTATATAGTGCTCAAACAATACTGCCATTCAGGAGCCCCATAATCCTACATTAAACTGCTACACAATACAGGTTAGGGGTCATGTGCATAACCGTAATTTCACCGTGTATTACTCGTGTGTTGCACAGATGCATGATACACGGAGAATAGAGTCAATGGACTTTCATTGATCCATGGACATATGCGTGTAGACTCTGCATGTAGATACGCATGAGAAATAGATCGCAGCATGCTCTATTACTATGCGTACCACGCAGCGTGAGCCCTATAAATTGCATATAGGCAGCGCTTTTGTATGCAACTCCGCTCTGAAACAGAGCTGGGAATAAAAAAAAAAAAGTCACACTGCGCATGTCCCCGTGCGTGTAATACACGTGCATACGCAGTGCACACACAGCCATACGCAGTCTCTGCTGACTCTGTTGACAGAGCGTATGTTTACAAAATGGGTAAAATGCTGCAGGGTGACCTGCAGCGTTTTGCGCATACGCCTGTGGCCATGCGCCCTTAAAGGAGTGGGAGCTTGCCGCTCAGGACCCCTGCGGATTGGTCATTGCAAGAGGCCACAGCACTTGGCTGACTGCCGACACCTCTTCACTGCATACTGGGCACAGCTCAATACATTTTTGTACATTTCTTTGAATTCATGGAAGCTGCACCTGCAATACTAACCCTGTCCATTGGAGTATGGACAGAGCTATCTGCTTTGTCTCTGTCCATACTGATAGCAGACCAGGAGAACAGCTGATTGGCAGGGATCCCAAGTGTCTGATCAACCAGTAATCAACTATTGATGAACTGTCCTGAGGATAGAACATCAACAGTAAAAGACCCGGATGACAACTCTTAACCCTTTCTAATCCAGCGTCGGACCTCATCCAACATTGAGATTTCCCTGCATAGCTCCCATGTCGAGTGGGTCTGACACATGTTTCTAACACTATGCAGGAGAGAGGTCCTTCATTGGAGTTCTCTTCTACATATGTTTATCGCAGTATGCAGGAGAGAGGTCTGACGTCGGATCTCTCCCCTACATAGTGTAATACTAGTAATTATTAGGAAATTATAGTACCAGTGTTTCTGGTGGTGCAGTGTGCCACACAGCTGTGCTACATGGTACATCCATTATGATCCTCATACATCACGCACATAGCTCTACTACATGGTACATCCATGCTGATTTCCAGACATCACCAGCTCAGCAGACTCCTGGATACAGTGATTAGTCCGTGATCATGTGATCCATGACTCTGTATTAGTGTATCTTGACGCCACCAGCAATTGCTCGTGGAGTAAAGATTGACAGATGGGGGGACGGGGGTCACTCCCGCTGTACCTGATTGGCTGAACAGTGTTTTCAATGGCAGGTCCTGCAAGGGCACTAAACATAAATCCATAAGCCATGCAGCTGGCAGCGCTGCAGCTGCGCACCCCCTGGACCAAGTGGCTTCCCAGGCGGCGTCCAGAAGCCGGAGGTCCCCTCAGTGTGGAAGCGCTGGCTGGTGGCGGCCATGGAAGCAGGGATTGGAAACTGAAGTTTACCTTATTTCCCATGATTTGCCGGCGCGGAGGAGTACTGCAGCAGCCGCAGTGCGACTGGCTGCCGGGACGGAGCCGCCGACTGGGAGTGAGCCGGGACAGAGCCGCCGACTGGGAGTGAGCCGACGCAGTGAATGGAGCCGTAATGCAGAGGCCGGGACAGAGAGATCAGTGGGCAACAACTACCACGATTGCCTGAAATGCCGGCCAGTACAGACCCCACACGCTGCAGCGTGAGCGTACATTTGTGCCAGCAATGCAGGCTTAGCCTGAGGATTACTATAGTTCTTAGCCTTACATTATGACATGTCAATGCTGCCATGTTACAGGGGTAACATGGCAGCATTAACAGGTAATGTAAGGGTAAAAACTATAGTAACCGTGTGGCTGCAGCGTCGGCACAAATGTATGCACACAGTGCTGATAGGACCTTTGTACCTTCACCCTATCGGCAGCTAGGAGTGTGAGAGGGGTGTTCCCCCTGTCAAACTCCTGGCTTCCGGTGGCGTCAAGGTACACGAATACCCCATGACTCCACCCACACAGGTGATCACATGTCCTGGTGGTCATCATCACAGGTCCTGGTGGCTGCTGTCTGCTTATCCAGTATACAGTACTTTCTACCAAAATGCACAGTGGCTCGTCCCACAGAAGTGATGTCAGTGTAGGTCCTTCAGCCCACCGGATCTCTGTGGTGGCGGTAGGTCGGTGTCTTCTGTCAGGGCTGCTGACTTGTGTTTGAGATAATAATGGCTTAGTTGTATTCTCATTTTGTTACTTTTGTCCTCCCCTTCCAAGAACCCTAACTGTCTTGTTCTTCCGTCGGTCAGGCTCTGTGTTTTATATATGTTGTAGGACCTGTGATGACCTCACCAGGGGGCAGAGCGATGATGTCACCTGGGGCAAAGCATGAGAAGCACCCACACACAAAGATACATACTCACGGTCAAGTGGTCATTCGTAGTTAGGTTTCATTTTCAAAAACATTGCTAATAAAATCATCATGGCAGTTACTCTTTATGTGTTTCTGTTGAGAAATTCCAAGGAATCCACAACACGCTCTCCCACCCAAAATAAATAAGAGCTGGGGTGTGTGCGGGTGGCAGGGAAACTGGATTGGAAAGGATTAAGGCGCGGCTATGTACAGGACCAGAATCCCTGAATGTTATATTTAAGATAAGCAGTACAGATAAGACTGACATCCATTGCCGTATCAGAGGGGCTTCCTGCTTGTTTCCCTGTAATCAGTTGCTATTTTATATCGCTGACACTCAATATTTTTTGTATCTTTTAGGTTTCCATTTTACTATGAGCTGAAAATTGCTTTTGTGGCCTGGCTCCTGTCTCCCTACACAAAAGGATCTAGCCTCCTCTATAGAAAGTTTGTGCACCCCACACTGTCCTCCAAAGAAAAGGTATGGGAAGAAATGTGATACTTGGGAAAGACAGAAAATGACTGTTTCTTATATAAATGACCTGCACATAACCCCAAGGCACCTTGGATAAGTGGCCCATGATCAGTCAGCTGCTGCAGAACCTCTTTAAAACCACCTCTATCCAATATCTGTCACTCCCCTCTCAGATAATAGGCTGGCAGCCCCCTACAGTAGTGGTGCCTCTCCCAGACATGGGTTGCGGAGCACTAGCAGGTTGGAGGGGTGTATGACACATGCTGTATGTCTCCTTCACTCCTTCTCCCAGAATAGGCATATAATTGATTTTCTCAGTAATAAATACATTCTCCTTTACTTTAGGAAATTGATGAGTGCCTCATCCAAGCGAAAGATCGCAGTTACGATGCTCTGGTACACTTTGGCAAGAGAGGTCTGAATGTTGCTGCCACAGCTGCAGTCACAGCCGCCACCAAGGTAATTGATGCAACTTCTGGTTCTTTGCCAAGTACAGATATAGTGAATGTAGAGCCACATTTTAAGGGAAAGCTTATTTGAAAAAAAAAGTTTTAATGGTTCTTTAATAATATCTTTCTCTCCTGTACATACAGATACCCAATCCTGCTCACGGCTGAGGGTTTGCTACTCTTATGTCCATTCTAGGCAATCCTTTTCGGTCCTCACAGTTTGCTAGGATATGTCAGTGCAGGTAAAATGCAGCAGTCTGCAGTCCGGGCGGTTTAGGTCACAAAACATTTTCTAAACTATATTAGCTGTCTATAGGGTTTCAAATTCTGGATTTAGGATGTATTCACTTGTAGCGGAATTGGTGGGAATTTTCCACAGCGGAGAATCCGTACTAAAATGTGCATCAAAAACCGCATCAAAGTCCCAATATTGGTGTAGATTTTTACGTGGATCCTTTACCTCTTTAATGGAAAGGATGAAATCCTCTGCGGATCCATGTCAAAATTCACACCAAATTGCATTACCTGTGGCCATACCCTTGAACAAGAATGTTTGCAGATACTGCTAGCAAGCAGAGATCTTGAAAACGGTGGGGAATTGAATCACATGGTATATTAGAAACTTGCACACCTTTTCATTATGTACTGATAAATCAGATGTGAAGATAATGTGTAGCCTCAGGACAGAATGATTTCTGAGTATTGATTTCATATGGAGAAGATGCGCATTCTTAGTTAACCATAGGCCCCCTGCTCACGGGCGGAAATTCCACGGCGGGATGTCCCGCAGAATTTCCGCCCGTGGCGGCTGCCATAGGATTGTAATAGAAAATGCAATCCTAGGCAGACGGCCGCGATTTGTCCACGCGAAGTCATGCGCGGAAAACCACTTCACAGAGGCAGTAAGGTCCCAATTACTTAATCAAGCTCACTTTTAGGACCCAAAAATATAAATTCATAAAAATTAACTTTTAATAAATATTGCTTAAAAACCTTATGGACACACAAACAACAAAAAAAAAAAAAAAATCCACTATCCGGTAGGGAATGTGAAATTGTATCATACAGTAACACTACAAGATCAGTATCGATCTTGGACGTTTTCTTTATTATGTCTTTTACGTCCAAAAGATAGTTCTTTTTTGGGGGGGTTTCTTGGTTTTAATGTTCCAAAAAACCTATGCATTTTTTCCGAACCTGAACATGATGTCGTAATCAGCCGGAATCTACATGCAACTCATATAGTCCAATGTATAATAGACATGAGATGTTTTTATGTACAGAATAGACCTTGTAATTGCCCAGATGTTTTTATGTACAAAATAGACCTTGTAATTGCCCTACGCGTTTCGCCCACTGCGTGGGCTCCTCAGGGGCTCAAGTATCTCCTGGGATGATTCCCTGGAGAAAGGGTTATCAGTCATCAACTGAGTATAGAAAATTGTTTATAGATTAGGACTATAATCCATTAGAGGCAATGAGTAAGTATAGGTAAGGTACTGTATTGAATTAGCACCCCACTATGAGGAGTGATCGCTGCAGTAATTCCTCCTAAGATGATATGCGGTACTTGATAGCCTAATAATATTTCCTAGAGGAACAGTGCCCAGTTATCACTTAGAGTGATGTCTTGGTCAATACCCAGATAGTCTGCGCACTAAAAAAAGGTCCCCAGGTAATACATCGCTGTCTATTAGATCCTTTTAGTAGGTGAGTTTTGATATACTCAAAAGCTATCAATAGTATAGCTCCCACTAAATAGGGTTTTTCTGCAGTCAGGCAAATTCTCAGCCTAGTGAAGGGTTGTAAGGTTTCCCCCCCCCCCCCCTATCAGGATCAGATAAAGCAGAATGAAATCATAAAATAAATAGAACAAGCGGCAGCATGACAGTCCTGCGCGGAAAACAAATCGCGGCATGCTCTATTTCTTTGTGGGGCTTGCAGAGCCCTGCACAGAAATGTCACTCCCCGGCCACCGGCTCCGCTCTGCACATGCGCCGGCTGGCCAGCACATCGAAGAGCCAGAGCCGTGGAAGAGGTGAGTGTCGCGCTGGTCCCTGCAGGGGCTCGGGTCTGGTCCCGCTGCAAGAATTCTCGCAGCGGGATCCGACCCGGCCGTCTGCAGGCAACCATAAGGGGGAAAACTGTAATGGGTGCAGAGGTTACAGTGACATCTGGGTCCTGGTGTCCAGTAATGATCCCTCTATCACATAGCAAGATATCAGTACTATAAATGGAGCATTAGGGTTGAGGGGGCTGTGGTATTTTGAATCAGGGCCCGAGAGCATCCAGTTCAGCCTCTGGTTAGGTGCGGCTGGGGTGCAGATTTTAGCTATTAGACTATGAAATGAGAACAATGCAGTTTCTACGTGATCAGAGCTGTCCTGCTGCAGACTGTGATCCTTAGAATAACATTCATAATCGGGCTAGGGCTTGGCAGCGCAGAATACATTCACTGCCAAAACAGTGCTTTAAACTGTCGTCTCCGGAGTCTTAAGATTTGGTTTCTGCTTTCAAAATATTCCAGCTGTATTTTATATTTCTACTGACATGTTTTGACTATGGCTGGTAGAGATGGATGTGAGCTGACTACATGCGCCATGTTCCTTGGAGCAGAGACAAGTACTATTGTAAGTCCATTTGTTTATGGCGGTAAGGGCTTATTCACGCAGTCAGAGTTCTGTCCGGTTTGAAACTGACAGAACTCATAAAACTTGGACCCATTAAAGTCAATGTGTGTATTCAAATGTGCAATTTGTACATTTTTTAAAAATGAAAAACTAAAATTTTGCATTGACATAAGTATTCACGCCCTGTACTCAGTGCCTAGTTGAAGTACCTTTGGCAGTGATTAGAGCCGCTAGTCTTCTTGGGTATTTTCTGCCATTCTTCTCTGCAGATCCTTTCAAGTTCTGTCAGGTTGGATGGGGAAGTGCCATGAACAGCTATGTTCAATTGGGTTCAAGTCAGGGCTCTGGCTGGGTCACGCAAGAACATTCACAGAGTTGTCCCTCAGCCGCTCCTGTGTTGTCTTGGCTGTGTGCCTAGGGTCATTGTCTTGTTGAAAGATGAACCTTGGTACTGGGCGACTGGTGAGTAGGTCCTGGTTTCCTCCAGACGTAACACTTAGGATTGAGGCCAAAAAGTTCAATCCTAGTTTCATCAGACCAGAGAATTTTGTTCCTCACAGTCTGATGGTCCTTTAGATGCTTTTTGGGAAACTTTCCTATGTCTATTACTAAGGAGAAGCTTCTTTCTGGGCACTCTGCCGTAAAGCCCAGATTGGTGGAGGCTGCAGTGATGGTTGACCTTCTGGAGGTTTCTCCCATTTTCACTCAGGATCTTTAGAGCTCACCCAGAGTGACCATTGGGTTCTTGGTGACCTCTCTTACAAAGGCCCTTCTCACCCTATTACTTAGTTTGGTGGGTTGGCAGCTCTATGAAGAGTCCTGGTTGTTCCAAACGTCTTCCATTTAAGAATTATGAAGGCTGCTGGGCTCTTGGGGACTTTCAGTGCAGCACAAAATTTTTTTTAGCCTTCTCCACAGTCCTGTCTTTAAGCTCTACAGGCAGTTCCTTCCTCCTCATGGCTTAGTTTTGGCTCTGACTTGCATTGTGAGCTGTAAGGTCTTACATAGACAAGGTTGTGTTTTTTAAAATTAGGTCCAATCAGCTGAATTTACCACAGGTGACTCCAGTCAAGGTGAAGACACATTTGAAAGATGATCAAGCGAAATGTGTGGCCCCCAGAGCTAAATTTCCAGTGTCATACTAAAGGGTCTGAATACTTATGTGAATGCAAAATGTTAGTTCTTTATTTTAAAAAAAATTACAAAGATTTCTAACATTCTGTTTACACTTTGTCATTATGGTGTACTGAGTGCAGAATGATGGGAAAATTTCATTTAAAAAAACAATCTGCACAAGGCCACAACATAACAAAATGACTATATATATATATATATATATATATATATATATATATTAGTCCGAAAAGTCTCCAGACCCTTTGATATAAGTATAAATCTAAGTTATTTACATGTACTACATAGAGTATATATGCATGTTTTTGTCTTCTCATTGTCTGTCGCCTCTGGAGCACTAGTGTATTTTGGGGACGTGCGCTGTACATAATAATGGTCTTTATTTGTATAGCTCCAACTTATTCCGCAACGCTTTCAGGGCAACAAGGGAGCACAGACAATACCATAGGTACATATAGTATACAGTAAGTAGGAAACAATAGGGTGGGGGGCTACACCAACAACATTAGTGTGCAGTGAGGAGGGGGGTGATGCAGGAGGTACAGCGAAATGGGAAATGAGGGGTGCCGTAGCTGGACGATTGTCCCGGTGTGCAGTGGGCATGGCAGGGGCAGTGTCACGGCTCGTTGGTCGTGACAACATCATGGCAAGGTGGCTTCAACACAGGCAAAGACCTGTTGCTTTGTTAAGTAGATCAAGGGTTAATGCACTATGTGCAGAGTCTGCTGGCGCTGTCTGCCTTTGCTACATGGTTTCATGCTGGACTAGTTATGCCTGGGAGTAGGTTGGAGTTGTGGTTTTCTATTCACTCTACCAGTTTTTCATGTACAGAGTGGCTATATATTCTCACCCCTCCTGGTTATCAGTGCTGCTTATTCCGTTCCATAGTGGAGAAGTTGGAGTTTGGAGCTCTGCTGTGCTGGGTGTTTTTCCTACTTGCAGATAAGTTGCTGCGGGTTCTTTTTCAGTTGTATTGTTGCTTTTCACTTCTGTTTTTGCTTTACGTGTCGGTTCATCTCTCCTGGGGTTCCTATAGGAACAATCAGGTCCCAGAATGAAGACCGTGGGGCTGCCTTTTTCGAGGCCATAACCCTGCTTTAGGCAGGGACCCGTCACCTCCCTGCTAGGGTAGAGCCAGGCCAGTCTCAGAGGGTAGGGCTGGTAATCTCCAGGTTACAGAGGGATCCCCAGGCTTGGGCGTTTTCATTGCCTCTCACCTCTGAGGTTTTGTCATTGGTGGATTCGTTTTTTTTCTGCTTTGGGCCTGATCTATGATGACCCCCATAGCGTATGCCTGACAGAGGGTAAGATTAGAGGCCTACGTCAGGGGAAATCACCTATTGAAGACTTTTGCGCAGAGTTTCGACGTTGGTGTAATAATTTACAGTGGAGTGATCCCGCATTGTGGAGTCAATTTTGTTTTGCGACAAGATAAAAGTTCTTATGATTTCATATTCCGCACCTAGAACTCTTGACAAGGCCATGTCCTCTTCTGCTAGGTTAGGGCCAGGCTTCCTTCCCTCTCCCTGGAGTGGTGCTACTGTCCCCCATAGCGTGGTGTGCGGCTTTTTCCTACTGTGTGTACATTCCCTGTTGCCGTGCTGAGTGTAGTACTTTTGTATCGCACAGGCTTTACATCTGGGCTACGTATTTCAGTTGTGGTGCGCACTGCTCTTCGGTGCATAGGTCTATCTACTAAAGTAGTCGTGAAAATCACCCTGCGTCTGTGCTAAGCATGGTACTTGTGAGCCGCATGGACATGACAGGCAGGTTGTGGAGGGTGATGGGTGGGATTTGTTCGGGGGATTTGATATGCTTCTTTAAAGAGGTGCGTTTTTAAGGCGCGGCTGAAATTCTGTGCATCGGGGATTGTCCAGATATCTTGGGGGTAGAGCATTCCAGAGGATTGGTGCTGCTCTGGAGAGGTCCTGGAGGCGAGCGTGTGAGGTTTGAATTAGAGGGGCGTTTAGTCTGAGTGTTTTAACAGATCGGAGTGTGCTGGCTGGGTGGTGTACGGACAGGAGGTAACCAATGCACGGTGGCGCAGTGCCATGGAGAGCTTTGTGGGTGAAGGTGATGAGTTTGAATTGAGTTCTGTAGTGTATGGGCAGCCAGTGCAGCGACTGGCATAGTGCAGGGGCATCTGAGAAGCAGCTGCATAGGAAGATAAGTCTAGCTGCCGCATTTATTATGGATTGTAAAGGGGAGAGTGAGGGACCGGAGGAGGTGTGAGGGGAGAGGGTCGCTAGCGCAGGTGGTGGGGCAAGTGGAGGAAAGCGATCTGTAGACTTCTTCCTCTGTCGTTGGTTCGAGTACAGATAGTGTGTGAGTGGTACATGCAGTGCTGAAAAGATCGGGATCAGGGCTAGCCGTGTAGTGTACGGTGATTTAATTTCGGATAATTTTTTATTTTTTTTTTTTAAGTGGGTGGCTAGCTCTCCGGGACTGAAATGCGTCACAGGAGCATGTTCTTTGGGGTTGAGGAGAGAGTCAAAGGTGTCAAAAAATTGTTGGGGGTTGTGGGATAGTGAGGAGACAAGGGACATGAAAGTCTGCGGGCTGTTTTGACTTTCTCCACAGCCATTCAGCACACCTACAGCACCGCCAGATGAAGCACGTTTGGGACGTGAGCAAGAGTTGCCACGGTCTGCAGCAGGAGGCTCGGGTCATGGGGGTTGTCGCTTCATCCAGGGCATGTATGAGGGTGGTGTAATAGTGTGCGGCAGCCAGGTTGGAACATGAGAGGAGAGAGACAGGGAACAGGGAGGAATGTAAGGTCTCAGCGAACTGTTGGGTGTGGAGAGTCTGGAGGTAAGGTGGGTGGGGGGGGGGGGTTCTGGGGAGATGTTGGGGTGCCTGATGGAGAAAGAAAGGTGGTTGTGGTCTGAGAGTGGAAAGGGGGAGTTAGTAAAGTGGGAGGCAGAGCAGAGGAGGAGGAAAATTAGGTTGAGGATATTGCTGTCTCTGAGTCAGAGAGTTGCGATAGGCCGAGGTAGGAGGTAAGCGTTAAAAGCTGGGAGGCAGATAAAGAGGTAGGGTCATTTATGGGGATGTTTAAATCACCTAGCATGAGGGTTGGAATTTCATAGGATAGGAAATGGGTCCAGGAGTAGGCGAGTGTCACCTGGGGGGCGGTAGATAGTTGTGACTCGCAGGGACAGTGGGTGGAAGAGTCATAGGGTATTGGCTTCGAACAAGGGGAAGGTGAGGGAGGGAACCGGGGGGGATAGCCTGGAAGGAGCAATTCGGAGAGAGAAGAACGCCTACTCCACCGCCGCACCTGTCATCCGATCTGGTGGTGTGGGAGAACTGCAGGCCATTGTAGGACAGTGCAGCAGGGTAAGCAGTGTCACACCGCTGTATCCACATTTTGGTGAGGGCGCACAGGTGGTGGTGAAGAGGTCGTGGATGGTTGGGAGTTTGTTGCACATAGACTGGAAGTTCCAGAGGGCACATTTGAAGGAGATGCGGTGGGAACTCTGCAGGTCAATATCCATACAAATCTTCGACAGATTTTTTTCTGTAGTGTGTAGACGAGATTTCAAAAGTCTAATTTATTTCTTTGCTACTGAAAATGCAGTGTATTTTCTGCATGGACAATCTGCCTCCTGTGAACATGCCCTAAGAGTACCAGAAAAGTGCCCCCCAATAAATAATACTGCTGTCTAAGTTCTCCACTTAAACAGATTAAGCCAACTGATACCAATCAAAAGTGCTCCAAATAAATACTGCCAGTAGAGCTACCCATATAAACCATGCCAGTGGAGCGAGACCAATAGATAGTATTGCCAATAGACTGCTCTCTTAGGCCATTTACACACGAGCGCATTGTGACACATTCATAATACTTACTAAGTCGCTGCAGACAAAAAAAAAAATCACAGTTGTCTGGGGTTTTTTGCATTGAGTTTTCCTTCGCATGCACTTGGAAAGCTTCATACTTGGTTTGCAGGTTCTCCTACATTCAAGTTTCTGGCTCAGGGGAGATCAACTGGTTTCTATCACCCACTCAATACTACACAGCTGTCTTTATGTAGCTGCTCCCCCGTTCTCCCTGACTGCTGATGAAGGCATAAAATTTACAGCCCTCTGTAATAGTAGTTTTCTCTTTTCTACTCTTCTCCACCATCTTCCGCCACTGTCATACAGCCCTTTGTAATCGTAGTTTTCTCTCCTCTCCTCTACCATCCTCTAGCACTGTCATATAATCCTCTGTAACAGTAGCTTTCTCAGCTCTCCGCTACCATTTCCTGGCACTGTCATACAGCCCTCTATAATAGTAGTTTTCTCTTCACTGCTCTCCCCCACCATTCTCCGGCACTGTCTGTAATAGCTCAGTGAAAAGGCACTGAATGTACCTTCACAACAGAGGAGCAGGCTAGGGGAGAAGCTTACAGAATTTGCTAAGATTTCAGTCCTCCAGTCTGCAGCGCCCTGGAACACAATGCAAATGTAGAAATCGAAGAATCAGAATTTTATAATGAAAACCAATTACAAATAGTCTGGATTTGCAAAAACACGTTGATTAGAAGAAAAAAAAAAGAGTGCAGAGGTGCACATAGCCTTTAAATCTGGCTGAGCTGCAATATCAAGCGCTGCCTATGTACAAGACCGGTGCTGTATCTAGTCCCACCCTTTCTACTGTACAGCATTATTAAGATACAATGTGTGTATGTGTTTCTTACAAGACATTGGTGTTGAATAAGGATGCCTGTCGTAGTTATATGCTTGTTGCAGGATAAAAAGTGGAAAATACATTTTTTTTTTCCTCCCAAGGGGCAGGGAGCACTGTCAGAAAGACTACGGAGTTTCAGCATGCAAGACCTCTCCAACATTCGTGGTGAAAGCCCCTCAGCCTCACCAGTCACAGCAAGGACATCAAGCAAATCAGCCAAGGCTAAATTATCCCGAAGCGCAGCGCAAGGCAGCGAACCCTCAGGTTAGTACGCATATGACATAACCCAGTGTTACCCGTGGTCCCTCATGTCACCCTATCCTGTAACTACCGACCATTCATGTCAATGTTAGCATGCTGACATCATTACTACCTAGTAGGGTCATGTTTCAGGATCGCTCTCCACATAGCTAGCTAGATCAGTTAAATAAATGAACATTCCTGGAGGTGCCACCATGGAAATTAACTGTAGGGGCCTAAGCTCATGGCCCCCCAGAGAGGCTAACTTCTTACATGTCTCTATGGCGGGGTCAGTCTAATAGAATTCTATACCAATATTAAAAACCAAGGCTGGATTCAGAAGCATAGGATACAGGATCCCAAAATACACCCTACTTTTGTATCTAAGCAGCTGTTGTGTCACTTGGTGGAGAGGGGCTGTGTAACGGGTGATGTGCCCATTCTATAACTCAATGGCTGCTACGTTCCTTACAGCAGGGCTGCGTATATAACAGTTTACCATCTGTTCATTGACTTCTTACATTAGTGCTTCTGGGTTGCATGGAAATCTAGTGTTCCAGGGGGTCTAGGGGTTCCCCAAGCATCACCTTGTTGGTGGTGAACTCCATCCTGACACCTCAGCGTACGGTGTTGGTGCATCTATACTCTGACGGTATGTTCACACAGGGCGGGTTTTGTTGTGGATTTTCCATGCAGAAAATCTGCAGTGTCTCTGTGGGGATAATCTGTTTTAAAGATCCGTGACTACTCTTGTGGGTGTGTTGCGTATTGTGCTACAGATTTCAATCTTTCCCTTGAAGTCTATAGCAGAAATCCACAAGTCATTTGCACAAAATCCTCTGTTAAAATTTGCAGCAGCAGATTCAGATTCCACACCGCAGGCCAGCTTCTGCACTGATGTCATGTGGATTTTTTTCTGCCACATATGGATGACATGACATTTTGAAAACCTCATCCACATGGCTGCCGCAGTAAATGCTGCAGATTGTTTGGTGTAGAAAATCCGCCCCGTTCACACATTGGATTTTTGCAGTAGAATTTGCCGCAATATCCGTGCCAATGCCATATCAAATTCCACAGCAAGTTAGGATGAATGGGAATCTGCGCTGTAGTCTGTGGGGCGTGAATCTGCGCTGTAGTCTGTGGGGCGTGAATCTGCGCTGTAGTCTGTGGGGCGTGAATTTATTCCGCACACATTTTTCAAATCCATGTGCAGAAAAAAGAAGGGACCTGCTGATGCGGATTCCGTGCAAAACAGCACAGACTTCACATCGGGAATTTCGCACGTGGATTTGCCCTTTGTAAAGCGATACGTGGCCTGACGTGGTTTTTAGAGGTGGAATCCATGCTGAACAATCCGCGTTGAATTCTTCC
Organism: Eleutherodactylus coqui; assembly: GCF_035609145.1. Classification (NCBI taxonomy): domain Eukaryota; kingdom Metazoa; phylum Chordata; class Amphibia; order Anura; family Eleutherodactylidae; genus Eleutherodactylus; species Eleutherodactylus coqui. The sequence continues at coordinate 48,581,457 of NC_089843.1, forward strand.
ATGTGAGCAAACCCTTATTTGCTGACCCTGGCGCTGATAACAAGGGGATGTGGAGCTGCACAACGCTAGAGAGCTTCAGGGTCAAGGTTTCCAGCAGGTATCCCTGAGACATCAGTCAAGGGGGGCATCAACAGAGGGGTGGCATGGAAGGTTGTGCCACAAACATACATAAAGAGGGGGTGTTGTACGACAAAGAAACGGGCATGTCAGGCATAGGGTGTAGTGCATCCTGTAACTGTTCTGTCCCTCTGTCCTACGTTACAGTAATCTCTGGTACTCGATTGATTTTGTTACAGCGAACTAATGTTGCAAAGATAATTAAGACTATAGCGTGTTGTATTAGTTTAATTAGTGCAATCACATCCATAAAATAGTGCATCAAGGTGCCAGGCGAGGAGAATATAGGGAAACTCTCCTGCTCCAATGAGAACTGAGTATGAGCAGCGTAAAGACTATTGGTGGCCAAGAGGGTCTCATCTGGTCTTCAGAAGTCTCTGTCATAATATAGAGCGTGAAGTGACTGGTTCCCGGTAACAATAAACAGAATATGTTGTATAGAGTCACATTGTATACTGTAGCAGGGGACGGACAGAGCGCTGATTGTCACCTCTGGATCAGTAGAGGGCACGTGTTTGTGTGTGGTCACCGCTCTCATTGGCATGTGATCATACAGTTCGTATGAATGCTGTGATAATTATCATAATATGTGTATAATATGATAATGATGAGGTTTTTGTTAATTTAGCGAGAACCTGACAGCTATTCATAGATGTATATCTAAATCCGTGTGATACTCTAATCGCACTTGCAGACTCTCTGTACTCAGCGAAGTAATTGATATATACCCCCCAACTGCTCTTACCGTCAGCTTCTATCACCCCCAGCATCATCCCAGCACTCTGTTGGCCCCTCGCTCACTGACAGTCTGACAGACCGCGCTTACAGATTTCTCTTGGCCAAGTCTACAATATACACCCCAATGCCATTTTAGCGGGGGTACTCTTAATGTGAACTATAGAAAGAGTAACATTCTGCATTGCTAATTGCCACAAACATATTGGGGCAGATTTACTTATACCGTCTAATAGACAGTGCAAACTCTTGACAGAGAGTCTTAAAACTTACCAGATTTATCACAGTGTCTCTGCTAAATGGTAAATCTGTCGACTTGTAAGACTGTTAATCTAAGTATATATCACTAATTTCGCTATTTTTGATTTGTGATGTCACATAAGCCACTCCCCCTTTTCCACAAATGTGTCGGAAAGTGTCTAAAACACATAGTAGATGTGGTGTAATTCATGTAAAACAGTTTTTTCATACAATTTACACCAGAAAACTGTCATATTATCATTAGTAAATCTGACCCATTTTTCCTCACTTTAAGAGCTCTTTCACTCGAGCGTATAATGGCCCGCCATTTTAACGGTCGGCCGATATACGCTGTGATCTGATGCATTGGATTCCAATGCATCAGATCACATGGCTGTTTTCCCATGCTGTAAAAGCGCCCATCCGGGCCAATATAGAGCCGGGCATTTTTATGTCAGGCCCAAAAGATAGTCCTGGAACTATCTTTAAGGCCGGAATACGTCAGCTGCTGCATGGGCTCGCCAATGACAGCAGCCGGAGAAGGGAGGTGGGAGTGAGTTTAGCAGCATAACTGCTAAACTCCCTCTCTCTTCTCTCCTCCCCTCCAGTTGATTTCAATGGGAGTGGGTGGGGTGGGGGTGGAGCTAAGCGCTGTCCCATCCCGCCTCCCACCATTGCTGGCTGCTGACAAGGGGTGGTAGCTTAGCTCCGCCCCTGCTTCGTCCCCTCCCATTGCAAACAGCCAGAGAGGAGGTGATTTGTGTGCCCGTTCACGTGGTTTTATGCCTCAGATGGTAGCGTATATTGGCCAGTCGTGAAAACGGCGTCCGATATGCGCTCGTGTGAAAGAGCCCTTAATACTATACTTTCCTGAATTGCTGCAGTGCATGCTGGGGGTTTTCATTATTTCTCATGAAGCAAGCTACACAAACACAGTTTGACGCCAGTTTTCTGACCGCTTTTTCCCCCCTTTTCCAGTTTAAGGCCTTAGTCAGACGGGCGTTTTTTCGCGCGATTTGCGCATGCGTCCGGCGATTTTTTTTTAAAACCATTGCTTTGCAATGGTATCAGACACATGAGCGCTTTTTATGCGCTCGTCCGATAAATTATAGAACAGAAATCGCAGATCGCACCTATCTGCAATCTGCGATTCCTGTTCTCTTCTCTATATGCGCTCAATGGGGCCGGCGGCAGCAGCGCTGACCCCATTGAGAACATATAGAAGACAAATCATTCTTCTCTGCCACAGCTGTAACAGCTGTGCAGAGAAGAATGATGTTTGCCCATTGAATTCAATGGAGCCGGCAATACAGCCGACTCCATTGAAAGCAATGGGCTGCCGGCGTGCGCGGGGTGAATTGTCGGGAAGGGCTTAAATATATAAGCCCTTCCCTGCAATTCATCCAGAAAAGTGTAAAAATAAAAAATATATATATACTCACCTTGTCCCGGCAGCTGGAGTTCAGAGCGGCCGGCCTGCAGTGGGTGTGAAGGGGGTGTGAGTCAGACTTGCCCCTGATTGGCTCAGCGCTGAGATACGGTGAGTATATAGATTTTTTTTATTTTTACACTTTTCTGGATGAATTGCAGGGAAGGGCTTATATACAGTATTTAAGCCCTTCCCGACAATTCATCCCACACTCGTCCGCAGCGCACTGCTTTCAATGGAGCTGGCTATATTGCCGGCTCCATTGAATTCAATGCGCTGGACAGCTCCAGCCTGTTTCTAATGAAACGCGGCTAGGAGCAGATTTTTCGGGCAATTTTTTTGGCCCCGGTCACGCGATTTGCGGATGCGCATCCGTCATGCGATCCGCAAATTGCGCGAAAAAACGCCCGTGTGACTAAGGCCTAAAGATGTAACAAATATCGCATGATGTTCATAAATTTGTTGCATCTTCCCAACTACTGGAGTGTGATTGTGGAAATTTTGCAACTTTCTAATAAGTTGCATATCATAAATGTCTCTAAAAACCCCGTTGCACTCATACACCGTCTCCTTTTCTAATGCTTTTGAAAAGTGGAGTAAAAGATGTAAGATACGTTCTTTTTGGCGCAAATAAATGCTACATTTATCTAAAAGGATTTACACAAATAAAGCACAATTTACACCAGAATTCTGCCGCAACACCAATAGTAAATGTGTCTCTCTGACAGTCAAGAAGCCGTCCTTCTGCAACGCCGGTGTCCAGTAGGCCATCACAATCAGACGTGCCCACTAACTATACCTTTTTGAGAATTTATAAAATCGCTCCTTTTGGGTGTGACAATTAAAATCCTCCTGCCTGTCACCCTGTCGGGGTCCATAGTGGGGAGCGTTCATGATATCAGCACTGTTTCACTGAGGATACAAAAGTTATTGTGGCTGAGCCAGAAATGTGCATAGAACAGTTGTCACTTCCTTTCTTCATCATGACATGAAGGGGGCGACAGTGAGCTCAGCAGAAAGCTTCTGGTAAGGTAAAGAGAATTTGTAATATATGGTCCAAGGAAATCGGAATGCCTCTCCCCTTCCTAACCTAATAATGCACATTAGATGACAGTTTTTGATCACCTGTATGACATTGGCCCTTTTTACAGTTTGTGCGTGTTGTTCTACTGGCAAATTTCTACGAGGTGAGTGATCCCTCCTGAGTGATCCCTCTGGCATCTGTGCTGCTTAACAGCCCTGGATGTGGCTTCTAACCTGATAACAGTCTGATAACCAGAGTGCTTTGTGTGCCTGTTATCCCCGCCCTGTGCCAGACTCTGCTGCATTGTACTGCTTGGGGCAGGGGTCACACTGGTGTCTGTTTGCTGGACGCTTTTCTTTTTATCTTTTTGGAGATTTATGTAAATTGATCGGACACTGCTACATAAAATCCTACAGAAAATGTATAATTCTTGATCTGCTTTAGTATTTTTGCACAGGTTTGTATACCATAGGGCAGTGGGGGGCAATTAGTGACCATTTGTGACTCACCCCATGGCCCATTGATACCCTCTGCTATACGTATACTAACATTATGTCCAGTACACAGCTCCGTATATATGCTCCGCTTATAGTTTATTGATTATTTCTTGTTGGCATTGTACATAGATTATTATCGGTCCCACCAGTCACTGTCCCACTTGGGCTCACAATCTAATTTCCTTAGTTTGTTAGGAAGCTAATTAATCTAACTGTATATTTTTGCAGTTTTGGGAAGAAACAGTAGAACTCAGAGGAAACCCAGACAAAAACAGGCAGAACATACAAACTGCATGCAGATGTTAAAGGGGTTGTCTCGCGAAATCAAGTGGGGTTAAGCACTTCTGTATGGCCATATTAATGCACTTTGTAATATACATTGTGCATTAAATATGAGCCATACAGAAGTTATTCACTTACCTGCTCCGTTGCTAGCGTCCCCGTCGCCATGGTTCCGTCTAATTTCGGTGTCTTCTTGCTTTTTTAGACGCGCTTGCGCAGATGGATCTTCTCCCTTCGGCTGGTCTCGGAAGCATCGGCGTTTTGGCTCTGCCCCCTTGTATGCGTCATCGTGTAGCTCCGCCCCCATCACGTGTGCCGGTTCCAGCCTCCTGATTGGCTGGAATCGGCACGTGATGGGGGCGGAGATACGCGATGACGCGTACAAGGGGGCGGAGCCAAAACGCTGATGCTTCCGAGACCAGCCGAAGGGAGAAGATCCATCTGCGCAAGCGCGTCTAAAAAAGCAAGAAGACACTGAAATTAGACGGCACCATGGAGACGGGGACGCTAGCAACGGAGCAGGTAAGTGAATAACTTCTGTATGGCTCATATTTAATGCACAATGTATATTACAAAGTGCATTAATATGGCCATACAGAAGTGCTTAACCCCACTTGATTTCGCGAGACAACCCCTTTAAGCACAGCTACAGTGAAAGGCTTCGGACACCTTTGTGTGGCACCTTTTTATTTCACTTATTAGCACTATGAACGAGTCTATTTTGTATGGTTAGCAGCATATGTTACTGTACTTTTTGCATACACAGGCCATGTTCACTTGCTATTTAGCCGAATGATTTTCAGATGTGTTACTTTCTTGGAAGTAAAGCAGCGTACAGTATATCTGTGCTCGCCTTGCTCACACATTTGCGCACCTCCCATAGACTTCCATAGAGACCCTTAGTGCATAAATGCACAAAAGAATAGAGTAAGTCCTATTTTTTTTGCGTGCGAGAAATCAGAACAAAACCATTGAAATAAAAGGTTTCCCACCTGTGTCCGCAGCCATGAGGCCTAAAATACATTTTCTTTCCTGTCCGGAGCCGGTGCGTGTCTTCTCCGTCCACGACCGACCCTTCTTTTTTCTGCACTGCGGATGCATTTGGCGTGCTGGCCGGCGTGCCACGCACATCAGCAGTACATTTTTTTAAACTCCTGCTTTCCCGCAGATCCCTGGCATGTCTTCAGTGTCAGCTGAGGGTGTGCTGCGGATCAGATGGCTTCCATTGACTTTAGTGGAAGCCATCTGTGCGGGAATCTGCAGGAAATAGAGCATGTTGCGATTTTTTTTTTCCCCCCCCTACACATGTGATCTGCATGCCAGGGAAAAATGACATCTGCATACTTTTAATTCTTTTGCGGACACTAATTCATCCCTATGGGCGGCTTGATTTGCGGATCTCCCACCTATGGGCTGTTTGATTTGCGGATCTCCCATGCGGGTGCTGCAATTCAAATCCACCCATGTACATTGGGCCTAAACGGCCATTTAGACACAACGATTATCGCTCAAAAGGCATCTTTTGAGCAATAATCGTTGTGTCTAAATGTGCCCATCTTTCAGTTTTCTGCCAAACAACGGTTTTCAGTTCTGCTTGAAAACCATTGTTCAGCAGAACAGCTGATAAGCAGGCCCACACGCTGTGTTCTGCCAGGGGAGAGATGATTATAGTTGATTGCTTTGTCTCAGCTGTCAGCCCCCCCCCCAGCAGAACAGCTCATAAGCAGGACCGCAGGCTGTGTCTGCTGTCCATGGTGCTGAATTCTGCACAGGGCGCTAGAGATTACATTGTTTTCTTTTAGCAGCCCATGGCTGAACAATGCAGCTAATTACAGAGCTTAGACCTCCTGCTGAGTTCTGCAACAGCTCCCAGAAGCTCATTTGCATGCAAATGAATCTGATAAAGTACTAATAGCAATTAATGCCTATTAGTACTTTATGCAAAATGATTGCTGATCTCTCAATCTTTTGAAAGATTATCTATGTGTATAATCGGCCTTAAGTATTAGTAGTAGATCTGTGAATGAGGTTGGATGGACAACTCGGTTTCTCTCTCCTCTCCTGCACCATCTTATCAGATAATCTATGACTGAAAAAGTTTATCTTTGTTGTGGTCATAAATTAGCTGCTAAAAAGTACAGGAGAGGAGAGATAATCAGCCCATCAGTCCAGCCTCACTAACAGATCTCCAATGGAGACTTAGATTGCAATTTATATAGTGAAATGTAGAAGCTGCAAAAAACAAATGCTGCAACATTTTTAATTAAACTGAATTGCAAAAATGATTGTCAGCCCAAAATACATGCATTTAAGTGGAAAAAATGCATTCCAAAAGTTTCCATAGCCTATAACCCATGACCCCAGTCCCGCAAGTCAACAATGCTAATTAGTTTCTGTATCTTCCAATGACTATGATGAAGGGTGACTGTGCATCAGTGTCTACTGTACCTCCCTGCTACAAATGAGGGATCTTGAATTTAATGTGTGCCCTTTGGATGCAGTCGGCTCTTATAATGTGTCCTTGGACACCACTCGTATAAAGGGTTGTTTCCAAAACATGTTAAAAAGGCATAAGGACAAACATTAGTGTGAACAAATCTCAGACCCAGCAGTACAATAAAGACCGGTGTCCGATGGTCCTCCTGCATGCAGGTTTTGCTGTGTGGAACAGATGAGATTGATGTGACGTTTGTAAACTTTAATGCATACCTATTCTTATTTTGCTCCATAACTCGGTAGTACACGTACGCATCTGAAACTTTGTAATATATTTTAGGAGGGGGGAGTAGTATCTTCTAGCACTTCATAGTTCCCATTTACCTGTCTGCAGTCTCATTGTATATATTTAGAAATCAAAACCTCACATGGAGGGGGGTGTGCAGCTGCAGTATCCCTCCCTTAAAGGGATTCTGTCAGCTATTTTGAGTCCATAAGCTAAACTATTATGGGCTGAAAGTAGCTGACTCCCCTGCCAAGTCCAGAGATATGTGTTTTATACTTACCTCACCCACTGTTCCCCTGGTGTCCCCTGAAACCGGCTGCTGCATTGCATTGAGTGGCACACTTAGTAGTCCTCCCATTCTAAGGTTAGAATGTGAAGACTGCTTAGCATGCCGTTCAAAGCACTGACAACTAGGGAATGGCGGAGATGGTAAGTATAAAACTTACATCCCCCAACACATTGGATCAGCAACTTTGAGCCCATATGCTTAGCTTATATGGCTAAAAGTAGCTGAGAGAGTCTCCTTAATGTTTTTGTGAAGTTGAGTGCTGTGAGAGGGGAGAGAGAGCCGACGTGGAAAGATATCTGATTGGCTCAGGGTACTGAGCACAGCAGTAGTATCACAGAAAATAGCCCACCCACTGCCCTTGATTTTTCTGCCCAGTGTGAAAAATGCTTTACCATTCCTTTTCTTAAAATGGTTGTCTCATAAGAGCATATGTACATCATATGAAGGGCATATGGATGTCATAGGGAATGGGGTCTCCTGCTCGGAAACACCCAGTGTAAGCTGACTCAGGACATTCTTGAATATATGGCCATTCAATCTACTACATCTCATCTCCAGCTGCCAAACTTTCCATGGTCCCCCCAGCATAAGCAGCTATTTGGAGGAGATATCAGGCAGAGAACCCATGGAGATCTTCATTTTGATAGTGGTTGTCTTAAATTAGACTACCCCTTTAAAACAGATGTCTGGTTTTGTAGAAGTTAGTAACCGGTTATGTATTTTTTCAGTGGTGGTTAATTTTTATTTCTATTCCAAAACCATGATTAGATTGTTTAGGATCCCTTAGCTGTGTTATGGGTAAACATAACACATGCAAAACTGCATCAAAACTAACCTGTTTGATTACAGTCCAGAAATATTCTTCACGTAACTTAAAGGTGCTGTATAAAATTACAAAAAAAGGTTCCCCCACCTTCCTTCAGAAACCGTGTCGATCTTCTCCATAGGTTGTTTGTGGTATTACGGATCAGCCCCAGGTCAATACCTGACACAGCCTATATGTCGCACTGGATCTGGACGCGCTGGATCTGTCACCCGCAGATCTCCCACAAATGCAAAAGAACAAATGACAAAACAAGAAATAGAACCAAAATATGGGAAACCCTATTTCTATATAACCAAACTCAGGGTAGGAACCTGCCTGAAAGCAGGGCGATCGTCCCGATAAGGACAGCCCTGACCGCGTGCCTTGGCCTTGAGTTGACCGAATGTAGGAAAGGAAAAGAACACCGGAATACCAAAACTTGAAAATAAAATAAATGCAGTACTTAGCTTTGGGATACGGCAGGTAACTGAGCAATCCAGGACCAAGCTCTGGCTGCAAGCTCAGCCAGGGAGAGACTGACAATCAACAGCAGTTCAGCTCAGTATCCAGCCAGGTTAAATAGCCAGGCCAATTACCAATAGGTGCGACTAAGTATGTCACACCTAATACCACACCCAGGTGAGCCAGAAGATGTAGAACCATCTCCAAAACCAGCACCAGACTTGTCAGCAAGACAGCAATCCCAGCACTGCCGTAACACTATGGACATGAGTAGCACTGCTTCTGAGACATAACAAAAGATCCTGCTTTTGCCATCTCATACAGTTGGTATTGTCCTAATGTCCTTCACTATGTCCCTCTCCTCACTTCCAAATTATATTTTCTCATAAGCAAGAAATACCACTTGTAATTGGCAATCATAAATTTTAATGAAAAGCTGCAAGATTTTCTATAAAAGCAGACACCTCATTAAATTTGAAGCAAATCTCATTAAACGGGCCAAGTCCTATGTCAGCCAGTAACCTAAAGTAGTCACTGGGCTGTCATCTAGCTCATGATGATGAAGGTGGACAGTCTTTACTGTGTGGCCATTACCTATATAGTGTAAAGGCGCTAATTTCTTAAAGGATTAGTGCTGCTAAATACATTTGTGGCCTACCTACAGGCTTTTTCTCAAATACTTCAATGGAGAGAGCATAGGCAATTTCCCAGTCTTGCCCAACATGGATTGCAAAATAGGGATAATGGGACACCTATTTACCCAATAGTTGGGTAACACCACAGAAATGAGAAGTGAAGAAAAAAATGGAGGGAGATTTATTATACTTTCCCTTATGCCCATCACAGCCTCGACAAGAAACCGCATCCCATCTGGACAGCAAATGGGAACCTTCCAGATCTCTTTAAAAGCGGGAACACCCTTCACCTTCTTAGTTCTTGCTTCCTATTCATGGAACAGGTTGGAAAATGCTAAGGTAGCTGTGTGGCTACCTCTGCTATTTTAAGGATTTCTCCAGATCTCTAAAGGTGGTGGACTGCAGGGCTTCACTCTCAAACTCAATGGTATGAGAGGTTACCTTTCTGTTGTAAGTCTTTACGGAGAGCCCGGAATCATCCTCTGGGCTCCCCTGTCTCTGGAGGTTATGAAGGAAAGTTTCTTTCTCTACCTAATGGAGAACTTCTCCTATAGTTATGAAAAAACCCTGGTATACTCCCTGTGTTGTTGCACCTGGACTGGAGGTTTGTGATATGGGACTATCTGTTTTATCTGGTGCTTCTATGAACAGATGGAATTCAGGTGTGTACTAAACTGGAAAATGGCTAGTATTAGCACTAATTGGAGTAGGGGAGCCGGGTAAATAAATGAATGATTTCAGAGAGGATCTCTAGCCAGTTCAAAATAGAATTACCCTTATTAAGGGATTGGATTCTGCTTTTGCCTTAACCCTACAAGAATGAAAATTTATGGGGATGATTCTATGTGCGCTCAATACCCAGACCCAGTACCTGTGTGACCTGTGCCTAGGGGTGATAGTACACTGGGCTTTTAGTCTTTGGCCTAGACAGCCTTGTGCGCTTTGCCAAATAACCTTTTGTGCTTTGCGAGCACTGCCTTTGTATTTTGCCTGGAAGCCTTTGTGCCCTGCCTAGAAGCTTTTGGGCTTTACTTATAAGTTTCTTGTGTTTTGCCTATATAGGAATCAGCTTTTCAGTTTTGCCACTATTCTACTGGGGAATTCTCCAGCCCAATGGGCTATTAGCCATTAGTAGTGTAGTTCTTCAGGCTATAACCCCCTCTACACCCCCAGTTAGTAATCTATTTGAATCTCTTATGGATGCTGCCATAGACCTAAGGAAAATAACAAGATTGCTTACCACTATTGGTGTGGTTTTTTTTTGTCTTTTTTTAAGGGGGTTTAGTTATAAACATAAATAAAATAGAAAAAGGCCTCAAATAGTCCATGGAACATTGTAAAAGAACTGAGGAGGTGAAGGGTGTTCCTCCTTTATAGAGATCTGGGAGGTTCCTGTCTGGATGGGAGATGTTCTTTCATGGATGCTGCCATGGGCTCATGGAAAATCGATTACCGGTAAGTAATCTTGTTATTTCTGCAGAGTAAAAGTAGAGTAGTTGCCAATAGCAAGCGGTCACATTGATTATTTCCTATCTATCTCATTTTTATCTATAGATCTATTGTACTTAATGACCCTTTAACCCCTTAAGGACCAGGCTGCTTTGTACCTTAAGGACCAGACACTTTTTAGGGATTTTACCCATGTGGCAGTTTAACTGCCCTATTTTTTTCCGTGACATATAGGGCTAATTTTTTAATATCTTTTTCACTGACTTTTTTTTCCCTGTTTTTTAGTTTTATTGGGGGTAAAAGCTAAAAAATTATTTTATAAACATTTATAGTTATTTTTTTTTATAAATTAATATATTTATGCTACAATAAAGTATGGGAATGGGTTCCTCATTTTGTTTAGGACGTTTTGATATATAATATGTATGGTTTTGGATTACAGGGCTCATACGGTGAGTGTTTTGGTTGGTGTCTGTATTGGGTTATTTTCTTTCTTATGTATATATTTTTATTTTATTCTGTAATTTTGTTTTACTTATTTATATAATTTTTTTTTTACTTTTTACTATCTGTGTTCCCCATGACATCATATAAGACCTCTGGGGGACATTCATATGGTCTTTTTTTTTTTAAATTTTTTTATTTTTGTTTGACAGTTTTTCACTGTAGTTGGGGCATCCATAGGAGCCCTTAGTTACAGGGAAAGCATCCCCCTGTAGTGACAAGTCACTGGCAGAGCTGATCAGGGTCTGCTAGGATCCTGTAGCTCAGCTGTGCCAGGGAATCCCGGCGGTCATGTGACTGCTGGCTCTCGTAGTGGAAGAAACACTTTCACTCTTTAGTACGTATTGCTCATTGAGCATTGTGTACTAAAGAAAGGAGGACGCAGAAGGGGTTAAAAACCCACTTCCACCTCCTCCGAGGTATCAGCTGTGACTAACAGCTGACAACTTGACCTGCTTCTGATTGATTGCAGAAGCAGAGGCTTAAATCCCCGGCCATATTTTTACTATCGGCTGGGATTAAAGCCGAGGACCAAGCACTGCAAATTTACTGTGCTTGGTTCTTAATGGGTTTAGTAGGTATTTATGACCTATGAACCTATAGTGACAAGGAAGAGATGTAACAAAAATTGAAATGATCCTCAAAATGTACTTGTGGTAGGAGGCTTTAAGTCACTACTTACAGGGGTAGTGTATACACTCCTGGATCCCTACTTCTCAGGAAAACAGGATACAAAGCTTTACAATATACACAGTACTTGCTTAAAGAAATTAACTGAGATCAAGACAATTGGGCAACTTGAATGGTTTGGAGATCTCCTCCTGCGATTTTTGGGATTACACAGCAGGCATCATCATCTGTCACTGGCCTTGATAACAGAATCAGTCCACTTCAGCGGATCCTTCTCTAGAGAAACGTAACATTTTGAAAAGCTTTTATTTTTATGAGTGGCATAAAATGAGGCATTGCTAACGCCGCACCATTTAGGGTTTATGGACATGAATGTAAGAGCGCTGCTTATCATTCTGCCGGCTATAAACTGAGATGACTGTAGACCACAAGTTCCTGTTGGAAACAGAAAAAATACTGATTAGTGAATTACGAAGGTAAGATGTGCTAAAAGCCATCAGTAACAGCGTTCACTGCATTTGCCTTATCTTTTCATAAAGTGATTGCTTTTATACCTTACAACAGCTTCTGGTTAAAGGGGTTGCCTCACACTGATCATTATGGTTTTAGGGCATAGGGATAACATAAAAGGATTCCCCAGAAGATAGAGGTTGTCATAGAAGGGGGGTCCATAGGATGGAAAACCATTTTACTGGACCCAGGACGTCTTACATTAGATGGACTTCACCTGAATGACCGCCATATACTTCTGCAGCTCACTGCCAGGGAATGATCGAAGCTTGACCGTTTCCTTTCTATAAATGGGTTGTGTTGAGTATGTGACAGCAACTATGTGATTACTCTACCTGGCAGAAGCCGTCTGTGATCACTTTTACATGGAGAGATGCAGTTGGATGCTGTCACTGACTGCATCAAACTTTATGGATTCTGCATGAGATAGGAACTCTCAGCTGTCAAATCCATGAAGGGCGTGAAGGTAAAACCTGGTCATCTGGGTTATGTCAGGACCAGCTGTTCTCCACGTCTCTGCGCCCACATCGCCGGTCCTATCACCCAGGCTGTTGGGGTGCGGCGCAGGGGAGCCCTGGTCTTGGTGACTTCCCCTGGCCGCCGTAGTCTGGGTCTCCGCCGCCTGGCATGCGCTCCCATGCCCAGGGCATGGGCACCTAGATAGCCAGGTTGCTAGGGACGCGGCAAGTGCCGCGCCGCGCCCCTGTTGCCATGACTCCAGGGCACGCTTGCTCTGTCCTCCTGTCTTTAGCTGGCGCCGGGAGCTATTCTCCCAGAGTCCTGTAATTGGGTCCTGCTGCTGTCAGGCTCCCTGTCCCAATTAGCAGCTGGGGTGGGAGTTCTGATAGCATTTAAACTGCTCAGTTTGCTTCAGATCTTTGCCAATATATGTTTGGTCTCCAGCTACACCCCCGTTTCCTTGGATTGATACTCTATTGTGACTTGCTTGCTTTGGACCTGACTTCGTCTTCGCCTGATCCCCTTGTACCGCGTTCTCTCCTGTTGCCGAACCGATTTGACCTGCTCTTGTGTTTGTTTGTTTCCCTGTATTTGTCTGTCAGTCTGTTTCCCTCCTGCATTTGTTCGTAGTCTGACTCCTGCCCCGCATCCTTAGTGAGCCTAGAGACCGTCGCCCAGTTGTCGCCCTGGGGCCTAGCCAAGGGGGCAAGTAGGCAGGGACAGGGGTTGCGGGTAGGACTAGGGACTTCCAGTTACCCAGATCCTAGCTCCCTGACAGGTTAATTGTCAAGTCACCATGGCAAAACTGAGTTTTGTCCAGTGAATAGATTCCAGTTCTCTTTTTTTCGCCATCCATACCTGTTTTTAAACTCGAACTTGTTCAGATTATAGCGGAGAGTAAAGATGGAATCTGGCAAGGTGTGGGATCTTTATCAATGGCAACGTAATACGCACTAAGTTATGAGCTGACAAAAATGGCACATACTGCAACACATTTATCACAATGGTGCATTACAACATGGTACTTACCTTGATTACTGCTGCACAAATACACATTTTGGGCTTAAGTGTGTGTGTTTTACATATCATCTTAACTGCGTCCATTTTTCTTTTCAAATTTCAAAATTTTCGCACTGGGCATGCTTTGTAAAACAGGGGGTCAAGAAGCCCCTTCTCCCCCAATAGTTGGGGATCTCAGAAGTAGGACTCTGACCTTTCAGACATGTATGATATATCCTATGGACTCATAAAGCTCATTCAGTCCTATTTCTCTGCACCGGCTATTGGCTTGCAATCCACATGTTCAGATGAGGCCTACTCCTAGACCCTTTATCTCTCAATACAAAAAATTGCTGTTAAATTGCTGCCAATAGGAATGGGTTAAAATTTGCTCCAGTCAAGCCAGTTGCTAGTGATTTCTTATTAATCATTACTTACTGGGCTTTCTGAGCGATTTTAAAAAGGAATGGCTACCTTTTCCCTCCATAGATCTATATGAAAATTGCTTGGAAATCTCTTGAAAATCACTTGATAAAGAGATTGTCCTTTCAAATTAAGCTTTCCTCCGTCTATAGGATAGGGAACAACTAGATGCTCATTGGGGACCTGATCGTAGGGCCCTCACTGATCGTGAGAATGGGGGTCTGGCATGTCCCCACATGAACTGAGTGAGGGTCACCCATGCACACCACTGCTGTATTCATCAGCGGGACCACCGGAGATAGCGGAGTGCTTAAACTTGGCTGTTTCCAGCGGTTCCATTTAAATGAGTGGAATAGCGCTGCACATGTGCGACCATCACTACATTGATGTGGAAAGATGCAAGACCCCCATTCTCCCAATTGGCAGTGGTCCCAGTGGTCAGATCCCCAATGACCAGCTAGTTATCTACTATCCAGTGAATATGACATAACTAAATTTAGTGAGATCACCCTTTAAGCGTAGCCTCATACTGTTTCCACTTGCAGTCATTACTTGGCAATTGTAAATAATACACGCACCATTTCCTTAGTGCCTAGAAGCTAATCATTATACAAGGCATCACTACGATATCTCACATCTCAAGTAATGGTCAATTGGAAGCACATATTACACGTATCTGATATGCAGTATCTAAGGATCAGCGTCTATAAACAAGCTTAGTGGAATTAGGTTGATGGGGATTGTGCAGTGGTAAAAGCGGAGTGTTTACAATATTGCCTGAAGTTTAAGTTAATGGCAGACGTATGCAACAGAACGGAACAGTTACAAACATTTAGGCTATACATTTGGCCAGATGTTCACACCACAAACAGGCTGTAAACCATTTTGTTGTGAGCTTTGCACACTTGCTCTGATGGTGCAGCTAGCTGCGTGTAAACCCCATATGAATTATCTGCCTTCCTTTGTTCCTGTAGCTTTATAACAGCAACAGAATTAATTTTGTTTTCTTTTTTTTCCCCCCTATGTACCAATGTTCTGGGGCTCTGATGTAAGTGTTACGGATATGCATGATTGTGTGGAAGTCTTTTAACCGCTTTATGTATTAAAGGGAATCTACCTTTATTGGCTAACCAGAAAAATTATAAATGCAAGCTTTTGAAGCTATTTAATGCCCCTTCATTAGGCATCCATGGGGAAATCTCTCTCGACATTCAACTGATCACCATGGCTGCAGCTTCTCTAACTCCTGGCAATCCTCTGTCATTATTGGAGAAAGCTCTGTTCAGCCCTAAAATATAGTATTATATGGCACCCATGAAACATGCGCCTGAGGATCGCAATTTCACTGAACTGATGCAAGGCGTTTTTGAATTAAAAACACCTTGGATCCACATGTAAAACACTCGTTGGCAAGCATGATATCAGACTGAATTTCTTAGCCCAATATCGCGCTCACCCAAGTGAATGAAGCCCAACAGTGATGGCCTTCCATAGGATTGGTCATCAATATCAAATAGGTGGGGGGCCAACTCCAGGCACCCCTGCCAATCAGCTGATTGAAAATGCCATGATATTTGATCAAGCACTGCAGCATTTTCATTCTTTACCAGGTACAGCTCCATATTTGTAGCACCCATGAATATTAAAGCCCTGGAAAAATCCTTTAATTTAAAGGGTTTGTCCAAGCTTTTTTGTTTAATGTTAGTGCTCCCCATGACAACTTAAAACATCCAAGACTCGCACCTCCAGTGTGTTTACAGACTACAGAGGTCATCTGTGAACAGGAGATCGCAGACTGCTGCAGCCAGTTACAGACCTTGGCACTCAAACACTGAGGTTTATGATTGGCTGTAGCAGCCTATGACATCCTGTACAGGCTGTGGACACAGCATTATGGGGGAAACTGGAACTACAACGCTGAAGCTGTGAGCGAGCCGGTAGAGGTGAGTATAGGGCTTTCTGTGTTTTGCCCCAGGGAGCCCAATTTAAAAAAATGATTTGGACAACCACTTTAATTCTTGAGTATGGCTCCTATGAAATGGTAGAATCTTTTTAATGGCTGACAAGTGTGATTCCCACTAACCAGCTAGTCAAGTTCACTGGCATAGATCAACTCATAAAAGAGAGTCATATTGCTACTGGCTTCTATCATAAACTATGCCATGTCTGGAAAACAAGACTAAGGGTACATGTACATGGGCAATTTGCAAGTTGCGCCTGACGTTCTCGGGCACAACCCAGATCAGACAGCAGACAGACATCCTATGTGTGTAGATAATCTGCCCATGTGCGCTAAAGGACTGGGCACTGACCAACAAGCTCATTGTTCTTCAGTACTCATTACCGCAGGCAGAGCTACCCATGTAAAACTACCCGTAGTCCTATTTATGCAGCGATGGGAAAACTTAACTAGCACTTTATTTTATATTTTTGTTTTTGACAAACGCTTTTACTACCCCCAACGCTTTAACTTTTATTTCCAAAGTAGCTTCTCCTTCGTGTGGCTCAAACTTATTTTCTGCTGTAGAGATTTCAGTTGACCTGATGTTGCATTGACTAACATTAGATACTCGATAATCTGCTCATTAAGGGGTGCATTGCCTTTTGACAATATTCATATTTGTTTAATGTGTAGCTTGCTGTGAACATAGTTGTTGAGGTGGATCAGTGTGAGACGATCAGTAACAAATCCTATGAGATACAGGAAATTATTTCAGATGAAGACGAAGATGGTGGAATAGTTATACTGGAGCAGACTACTATACGCAAACCACCACGGAAGAAGGACCGACCTATTGAGGTATGGGATGTAGATGCTTGGGTTTTTAGATTCTTTGAGTTTCTCTGTCATCTGTATCTTTGTCTAAGAGTCAGATGGGTTTTGGCTCCAGCTGCTGGACCCTGGCCTTACTAACATGACTCTTTTGTTGGAATACCATAACTCAAATTGATCTCAATAGGGAAGTGCCCACTCCATGAAAAGCTATTCCAATGCCCATTATTTCTTGACATCAGTGGGAGT
Organism: Eleutherodactylus coqui; assembly: GCF_035609145.1. Taxonomy (NCBI): domain Eukaryota; kingdom Metazoa; phylum Chordata; class Amphibia; order Anura; family Eleutherodactylidae; genus Eleutherodactylus; species Eleutherodactylus coqui. The sequence continues at coordinate 48,598,690 of NC_089843.1, forward strand.
GAAAATGTAAAACTATATTATCAAGTAGTAGAAGGGAGTGCCTTCCTCTGTATGTATGAGTAGCCTTTGATGGATCCAAGATGCTAAGGTTTTAGTGAAAGGATGGTGCTCTTCAGCCCCGCTTTACTTACTTGACCAAGAAATTGTGTAGGAACTTGGAAATGTGTGCTGTGTCTAATAAACGTTTTGCCAGATTTACTTGGCACCACCACACTCATAACCACAGGAATAACAGTGATACTCTCCATCCCATTTTCAGGACTTAAACTGGTTGTCTAGGACCTTTACTATTGATGACCTTTCTTCAGGATAGCTCATCAATAGTTGATCAATGGGGGTCTGCCACTTGGGATTCCCACTGTCCAGCTAATCGCTTGACCTGCTTTTAGTGTAGATAGCACTATCTATGTTACAGAGACCCAGTTTGTTACTGCAGGCACTTCTCCTATTGAATTGAATGAGAGCTGTGTCTGTATTACCAAACCAGGCCACTGTAATGTTGACAGTGTTGTCTGCTTTCTTCGCTGTCTGCACTGACAGTGGGCCCAGTGATCAGCTAATCAACGAGAATCTTAAGCAGTTGACCCTCGCCGGTCAACTACTGATGACCTGTCCGAAGGATGGGTCATCGATAGTAAAAGTCCTGGACAACCACTTTAAGTACATTTTCTCTTTTAGAGACCACTTCTTTGTACAGGTTCTCACCACCCATTAATAAAGGACTGAGTCCATCCTGGAATTGATTCTCTATTTCTCCAAAGGCCTCATAGCAGCCGCATGGTCTGCCTTTATGGGACACAAGCCTTTGAGTTTAATTTTAAAAGTTAATAACTTCTTAACACTGTGTCAGAGTGACATGTTAGAAGTTTTGATTGTGAGGGTCCGGGTGCTGAGACCTCCACTGATTGCAAAAGCGAATGGACAAAGGCTCTTATCTGAGCCGTGACCATTTGGCTCTTTTTCTCCCTTCTCGGAGCAGTGTACGAACTCCATATACTTTATATGGAGTCTGCGCACCGCTCTGAGTAGGGACGAAAAGAGCCAAACAGGCACAGTGCTCAGAAGAGTACTTTAGCTTGCTTGTTTTAGCAATTGTGGGCATCTCAGCATCTGGACCCCCACAGATAAAAACTTCTAACATTTTGCTATGGCATGCCAGAAGTTTCTTTTTTTTTAAAGTTTAGTTATGCAATAAGCAGACCCATAAAAAATCCAAATTGTGATAATGTATATGACCTACTGCTCTTTGGCGGAGATCATCTTAGCAACTCCATGACGCATTCAGTAGAAAGGTGGAGTTTAGCTGGTCAGGTGATCTCTCATGACCAATCTGCAAAGAGGTAGGGACTATCTCACATCGAGTAGTGTTCTTGACACATGGGATGGTTAATAGGGAAGTTCAGTGAGACCATTCCACCCCCTAGCATAGTCTTAAAATCTGTGTCATGGGGGATTAAAGGTTGAGTTCCCATTTAATGCCATGTGTTTTTACATAGCATATCAATTAGGCAGGAAGCATAGGTTTACACTTTCCACCAATTTTTCATTCCCATCACATTTCCTTGGTCTGGTTTACAATGCACATGTAATTCTCTGTTCCAGCCAGTTGACCTGTACTTGTCTTGGAAGAACAGTGAACCTATTAGGAATATTCCTCCTGTTGACAAAATGGCCAGTTTTGGTTATTACATTTAGAAATATTTGAGAACCCCCTACCCCTTCAGTTACTCACTAGGGACCCCTCGCTACAGTGTCGGCTTTGTTCCTGGGGTCTTTATGTCAGACATATTGGCTGAATGGAAGTGAGATTGAATGGAGTTGTTAATCGTCAAGTAACGGGGCTATGCATGATCCTCAGATTGGTGGCTGCTGAAGAACCTTGAATGTCTCTACAATTTTGTTTCTGTGTTATAAGTAACTCTTGTAAGTCATTCAGTACAGAGATCAACAATCTTAACATTGTTTTATTTGCTTTTTGTTAACTTGATCAGGGAATAAAGAGTGGAGACCACTGATGTCATGAGCCCAGTTTAATCAGAAGGACTAGGTGATGTACAGGAGCAGTGCATGGTGCCTACGACGGTTATGTCCTGCTTTACTCTAGTAATATTATGCATGGAGTTGAGGACATATTCACATGATCCATGGCTCAACTAGGATATGTCTACCTAAAAAATGTTATCAGAGGGGGTTGGCAACTGATGTTCTCTAGCAGTGATCTCCAACGTCTGGTTATCCTACTGGTCCAAGGCTATCATTCTCATCATGTCATGACAGCTATGGCTGGGATTTTCACTGCTACCTTGTAGCACTGTGGCCATAGGTTTCAAATCAAACATCTTCAATCCAACCATATCTGCATAGATGAGCTTCCTATGAGTACTGATGCTATAATAATGATGGATAATATGATAGCAACAGTAACCTAGAGACAGTTGCCACCCTGCCACAGCTGCCAGTCCTCTCATGATATATCATTGCACTTGTGGAGCAAAATATAAACCAGGGTTATTGAGAGAAAAAACTGCAATCTAACGAGACTTACTGTAGAACAGAATAGACTTTTGACTTTAGATACATCAGGTTCTGCTGCAAGCGCCTCCTCTTCTTCTTCTTCTGGACAGCAGAGTCCATTGAGCCACTCCATGTACAAAAATTAACTAAATAAAAGAATGTTACTTCTTATGGGAGGGTTGGAATTTAAAGGGGATTTCTGGGACTTGGGTTAGGTCATCAATATCAGATTGCTGGGAGTCTGCCACTTGGGACTACCGCCTATCATCTGTTTGAAGGGGCTGCGGCATTCAGGAAAGTCCTGCATGCCAGGCACAGTACCGTGCTTGAATAGGATTGAACTGCTTTCAGGCAACGTGATGTCACGTGATTCCAAAGTCGTTTTAAGACCATTTTCAGAAATGACGACATTACAATTCACAATGCAGTACATGTAGATAAGATTTTCAAAACCCATTCACACAAAGCGAGAAAATCCTGCGCTGAAAAATGTGCATGAGGGGGACTTTACACTGTCGAGAAAATCGCGTGGTTTTCTTGCGATGCCAGAGTGAGTGAAAATGCATGATTAGGAAACGAAGGGTTTTCAATGGTTTCATTCTCATCTGCGATGTTTTCACTCCAATCGCGGCATGTCCTTTCTTTTTGCGATATTGTCCATTGTTTTCAATGGGGCCGGCGGCAGCAGCGCCCATCTTCACAACAATCTCTTCTCACAGCCTTGCATGAGGAATGGCAATCTATTCCTGCCCAGACTTATGGAGAACTTGTGGAAAGTATGCCTCGACGTGTTGCCGCTGTAATACAAGCAAAAGGAGGTCCGACACCTTACTAAATAGAAGAATAAAGCACTTTTTCTGAAAAACATGCAGCGTCCAAATACTTTTGTCCATATGGCGTATGTGCACAAGACTTAAAAACATAATGTCACTCCAGCAATGGAAAACCAGTAGTGGCACATCTGACGGGTATGACAGTGGGTGTACCCTGCTTTGCCCTTTAAGGCACACAATTTGCAATTTTAAAGATTTTCAAAGATTTTACGAATGTCCAGACACATTAGGAGCAATGCTGTATTTTGCATCATAGCTGGAAGCCCTTCAGTGTGAATTCTCAGTTTGTATCAGCCTCACTTCACACAGGTCTGTTTGTAAAATAAACTCGTTATAATATAGCCTTATACAACATAACTTCTACAAGTACATGGGTCTCATGCATATAGCGTATTCTGTGATCGTTCTCAGTAAGAGAAACCAAGTAATCTTGTAGATATGATACCTTTTAATGGCTGACAAACATACATGATGTTACAGCGAGCTTTCGGGATATACATAGCTCTTTCCATCTGTATTTAACATCTTCTTTATCCTCCATCTAGAGATAGACTAGGCTCCTTAGTTCTTGCTTCTAGGTAGGGCCTGCCGTACCAAAGTTGGTTAGGGATAGCATTCCCATCCCTGTGTTTCTGTTACCATTATGTACCTTGTTTTGTTTTCCCCACGTTTTGGTGATATAGGTCTAATATAGGTCCGCGAGGGTGAGTCAAAAATTATCCGCAATCCAGTTATATTAAAACTTCTGTTGGCTGCACAGTCTTATCAACCGTATTCGTTGTGGGTTGTTGTCTTCACAATCACTGCTGGGCAGGTTTGAATGTGTTACATCAGTTATTTTGTGACTGCAGCGCAATAAAAAATGGCTGCAGCACTTGTCATTTGCACAAAAGAAGAGCAGCCTGCAGGGATTAGTTTGTTTGAGCCTGAGAGTAAAGAATGGAGTATGGAATAGAAAAATCCTCAATTGCCAACCAAGAAGAAATTCAAAAGTCAACTATCAGTTGGAAAATTGATGCTTACAGTTTTCTGTGATTTTCAAGTTCCAGTATTGGAACATTATCAGGAAAATGTGTTTTGAGGTGTTAAAGCATCCTCCCTATAGCCCCGATCTTGCCCCATAGGACTACCACCTGTTTGGTCCCTTGAAAGAAGCTCTTAGAGGACGAAGATTCACGTCTGATGAAGAGGTGAGGACGGTGGTGCGTTCGTGGCTTGCAGCTCTGCCTAAAACATTTTTTAATGAGGGAATACGAAAGCTTGTTGATAGATGGACAAAATGTATTGAAAATCAGGAATATTATGTCAAAGAATTATGTATTAATCTTTTCAAAAAGTTGATGAAAATAAATTCCACATTCAGATTGCGGATACTTTTTGACTCCCTCGTATATTGGTCCATCGAGGATATTTATTTCGTCATGGTCTAATGTGTTGGTGACGTCCTTTCAGGGTGCTTTTCTTGCACATTTACTTTTAGCTTTATTATATTTTTTCTCGCCTCCATCGTTCTAGTATTTGTTACTCATTCTATAATTAAACCTCTTATTTCGATGGACTCTTGTAGGAATATGTGCCGCCCCTAATAAAATCATATCATAGTAATCCTATTCATCGATAAATATGGCCCACAAAGTCTTAGGGCAAGGCAATTGTAACACTTGGACCAGACATCCAACAACTCATGCTCAAAACCTAAGCCGGGGAAAATGTATAATGCAGTTGGTTTTGCAAGGGTTTGTTCTCTTTGGTTGACCTCTCACTATATGTCCAACAGTGTCTTATGGTGTTAATAGAGTATCTCATGGTAGGGGCAGAAGCTGTAAAGTGCAGCTCTTGTTTTTGAGGACCACTGGTGTCCATGACTTACATAGAAAACAATTGCTCCTTGGGTGAAATTTAACAAAAAATGATTGCTTCAGCCAACCAATGACAGACAGTTGTCTTCTATAAAGAAGTTAGGCACTTTTGAAATTTTCCTTCAATAGTTGGATAAAATATCTTTCCTCCACAAACGATTTTTCTTTTAAAGAGCATTCCAAGAAAGAGCTTTCGTTCATCACCTGGTGTGAAGCAGCATAGCAACAGAATAACAGAGATGTTTTAAGCAGAATGGAGCAGTTTGGCTAAAAGTCAAAATCCTACTTTTATTGCAGCATGCCAATTTTGCGAATTTACTAACTTGAGTCAACGAGGCGGCGCCATTACAGCTCCAAGTCAAGACATCGCTTGTAAGACAAGAAAGGCGCACGTTGCATGCACTGGATTCACAGCTGCGAGTACTGAGGTTGGAAGGAAAGTGGGTGGTAGCAAGAGGCTGAGGGGGCAGGGTTCTACAAGTGACATCTTGACTTGGAGCTGTAATGGTGCCACCTTTTTGACTCAAGGTGATGCATTGCATAACAGGTGCGCTGCATTAATAGTAAGATTTTACCTATTTTATGATGACAGGTTCCCTTAAAACATGTATGGCCAGTCTGAATGACTGTAATGGTTAATATGGACTAAAATGTGTATATGACTGTCTGCAAAATAATTGCTCATCAGACGATCAATTGTTTAACAGTTGTTCAACCATCAACCTACGTCTATCTAATGTGTATAGCCACCACTATTCTGTTAGAAATACTTCAACACCAAGCTCCATCCTCAGCAAGAATAGCTGATCACAGGTGGTCCTAAGAGCAGGAAACTTGGGGGTAGTCCTAGCAGCGGGAAACTTGGGGGTGGTCCCAGCAGCGGGAAACTTGGCAAGTGTTTAAATCGATGTCAGTATTGATATTGCTGCATTCAGAAATTTGTTGTAAAACAAGTTTCTTTGTACTCTGTTGCCTTTGTAATCTGCAAAGGAATTTAGTACCCTCTTTTCTGACTCATCCCTCAAAGAGGTTGTCTAATGATGACAACCCCTGGCCATACGCCCAATCAGGACATATGGATATCGTAGCCAGGGGTTCTCCCCTTTATCTACAAATCATTATAAAGCTACGTTTGGACAGTTGGTATTAGTCATGCTGTGGGAGATTGCTGGTACAATGTTAAGGTGAAGAGGCTGCATCAACAGCTTCTGTTGTCTGTTGTGCCTATTACATATTGTACCACACTCCGTAGAAGACGCCTTTTTATGGCCAACCGGTATGTGCCAAGTGTAACACTGTTCCGAGCTCATTACATCCATTTTCATGTATGTGTCTTTGTTGTGAAGACCTAGAACTGAGCTAAAGATCAACTCTTGCATCCTCTCCACCCCTCTCTCCTTCTCTTTCCCTTGGTTGATGTCTTTAGACACAGGAGAGACCGAACAGAAGGTCGCTCAGTCCCCACCGAAAGCAGCTGCTGTGAAAAGACCAGAAGACTCCAGGAGCAGAACAAACTTAAAAAAGGCGCAGTAAGACTCCATTAACCATGACACTGCTGGTTAATGTGAGTATGACCCCTGCTATTGCTATGTATAAAAGGTGACGGATGATATGGGTTATATGACTTTAGGGTTATGAGGTCGCCTTTCTCATTATTTTGTAGCCTCTTTGCTTTGTATTTCTCGTTTTCATAGTTATAGGTGGCTATCTTTGTGGACAACAACACACAATGTTTTTAGAACCTCCTATTAACTGTGAAAAAACGTTTCTACAATATCTGCTATAAAGCAGAAATAGCAAAGAATACTTAAGGTCAATGTCGGGCCACCTCTCATCATTGAGATGCTCATGAAAACTGGTGCCCAGGAAAAATGCAACACTACCCACATCATCTAAAAGGGGTTTCCTCATCTCAGCAAAGGATGGCAAGTCTCTAGCATTACAAGAATCAACAGGCCAAGGCAGTTTGGGCATTTGCTCTGCACTGCTCCATTCCTGACTTGGAAGTGTGCAAACATCTTTGAAAGTTTCTGAAAACTTTGCAGAATCAACATATAAAGATGGAAAATGTAGGAGAATGCATGTCATGAATACATTGGTGCTGCAGCTGCTGGAGGAAACCAACTGTGGGCTAGGTTGGGTTCACACAATGGTACTACAGGTCTGTGCTGGAACAGTATGCAGTATGTAGTGCCTATGACAATGTTGGAACTCATAAGTAAAGCTTACCTTATCCTTGCAAAAGGCCATCCTAATCTCACGGGAAGGGTTCCAATCCCATCCTTGGCACTAAATATAGTGCCCGAGGACATAATGTGCTTGTGTGAATACTAGCTGTACTGTGTTTACAAGAAATATGAATTATGCATTGACCTACTTACTGCATTCTTTTTGTGCCAGTATATAACATATTTGTAGTGTAACTGTGGAAAAAGCATTAAGTTCAGCTTTTTCTCAGTGTTAGAATCCTCCTTAACCACTGAAGTCCAATGAGTCTTTTTCACAACCCAATGACTTGGCTCCAACATTCACCCGAACATTCATTAGTCTGATCATTGGGCCATATAAAAAATGGAACGACCGGCCAATGGATGAGTAAACGCTTGTTTGTCGGCAGATTATCTCGCTCATGTGAGTATAATAATGCTCACCGATTGGCTGCACACCTTCCCGTATAAACAGGGAGATGTGCAGCCGATCAATCATAGCAGTATGGGGATGAATTAAGATTCATCCCCATACTACGGACCATCTGCCCATATAAATATTATTAATCTGCAGTGACCGACATGCTCGTTACTATGGGCAGATGATATGCTGATGTAAAATGACCTCTACACACCGTCAGCTCACCAGCAAGTGCATCACCCAACACTAGCCTCATGAGTTCTCTGAAGACGAGGAGGATTTCCTTAAAAGACTACTTAATAGAAGTTGTCAGACTAATAAGAGGTGGATCAACAGAGCCCTAAGAAAAATCGACACCCCATAGTAAGTCAAGGTTGCGGAGCTGCACTAAATTCAGTCAAAAGTGAAATCTTCAGTTTTAGTCCAGAGTTTCACGAACTTCAAAAGAGGAGAGAGTTGAAAGCAGCATAACCGCAATCTATAGCAAATATCTCTACCATCAACCTGAACCAACTAAATAACTAATTCAGCTAAGTGCATCATTATAGATAGGTCAGAATTGTTTCCTGAAACATTTTGCTCCACTTGTGTATTAAGATCGCATATGCAAAGTAATTGGTTTCCACAATAATCTGGATTGAAATCTATGGAAAAGCTAAACTAAGAGGATGAGTTACCTCTGGCTCACAGATCATGTGAATATTAAATATGGTGACCCTAGAGCATTGGACAAAATGCCTGCAAATGCAACTTTTTCTTAGTGCCTCACTGCAAGTTGTGATTCTTTGTATATTGACATTGCTACATGCGTATGTACTGTCTTGCAATTGTCAACAATGTTGGTTACTACAACATTAAGCTGCTATTGATAAAGTTTTATGGGGCTCGGTAATTTTATAATAGCTAGAGCTACAATACCTCGGAAGGGTAAATGAAATTAGAGTATATGGTTAAACTTGGGGGGTTTCCTAGAACATGCAGACCCCTCTCTGAGGATTTTTCTGTCACCACTAGGGGGATTAAAATAAAGGCTCCCCTCTGCTGTCAGGATCTGTGTACATTAGAAAGTTTAAATATTATGTACTGGTGAATTATAAAAAGTATTTCAAAGTAAAAGTATCTGCGTATAATAGGAAGCCAGCAGGATTGCACTTTACAGGGGTTGTCCTAGTGTAAACTGTTGATGGTCTACCCACAAGACAGTCCATCAACAGATCAGCTTAGGTCTACCACTTGGGATCCATCGATCAGCTGTTCACCAGGCCAGTGTGCGTGTACACTGATCTGATTTCTGCAGGAAGCAGACAGCTCTGTTCGTACTGCAGTGGCCAGCCTTGGTATTACAGGCAGAGTTCCTATTGAAGTGAATTGGAATTTTGCCTGTATTACCAAGCTGGGTCACTGGAGTACAAACAGAGCTGTCTGCTTCCTGCAGAAATCAGCTCAGTGCATAAGCACAGCAGTCTGGCAAGCAGCTGATCATCAGGTTTGTGGTCAGTGGACCCCCACTGATCTGCAACTGATGGGCTATCCTAAAGAAATTCAAGTTGAGATGTGGTAGTGAATGAAGTCCAAGATATAATGTAACTCAAACTCATTCAAAGATGATTACAGAGGTTGTTAAAAAATTAATTTTAACCACTGGGGCCCACCACATATCCAGAAAGTGGGATGATACAGTAGATTGGTAGAAACTGGAGTGGTCACTCCCTATTAAAATGAATGAGAGTTATGGAAGCCTTACAAGTGGAGAATCGTACAGCTGCTTTACTCTTGGAGTCATCTTGGTATTAAATATTCCTAACTCACTATAGTGAGGAAATGTTTCTGAGATCCACTCTTCATCTATACAGAGACACAGGCACATCCAATTATATTTGCATTATAATCTTTATTCTTTTCATTGCACACACAGGACAGATTATTAATAAGGCGTAATAGATTTGGGAATCCCACCCTAGGAAATGGACCCTAGTGATTGGCTTCAAAGTCAGCTCCAGATGGGGTTGTTTTCTGCAGTACCTATGTGGCCCATTATTGTGCCAGAACAATTTGTGCACAGTTGATACCCTTTGTATACATAGCAGGTTTGGACTGTCCCACAGTCAGAGCCAGAGTTGGCCATAAACTCCCCACCCAAGCTGCACACTGTATCTATA